>NC_091481.1:43937031-43957031 GCF_036971445.1 Narcine bancroftii
CTCTGTGTGTGTGTATTAGCACGAGGAACTCTGTGTGTGTATATGTGTGTGTGTTTATGTTTGTGTCTTAGCACATGGAACTGTGTGTGTGTGTGTGTGTGTGTTAGCACGTGGAAATCTTTGTATGTGTTTTAGCACGTGGAACTCTGTGTATTTGTCTGTGTTAGCATGTGGAACTGTGTATGTGTGTACTAGCAAGTGGAACTGTGTGTGTGTGTGTGTGTGTGTGTGTGTGTGTGTGTGTGTGTGTGTGTATTAGCACGTTGAACTCTGTGCGCGCGCGCGCGTGTGTGTGTTAGCATGTGGAACAATGTGTGTGTGTTAGCACGTGGAATTCTGTGTGTATGTTAACACGTGGAACTGTGTGTGTGTGTGTGTTGGCACGTGCAACTCTGTGTGTGAGTGTTAGCACGTAGAACTGTGTGTGTGTCTTTGTGTGTTAGCACATGGAACTCTGTGTGTGTGTTAGGACGTGGATCTCTGTGTGTGTTAGCACATGGAACTCTGTGTGTGTGTGTGTTAGCACGTGGAACTCTGTGTGTGTGTGTGTTAGCATGTGTAACTGTGTGTGTGTGTTTGTTAGCATGTGGAACTGTGTGTGTGTGTTAGCGCGTGGAACTGGGTGTGTGTGTGTGTTAGCACGTTGAACTCTGTGTGTGTGTGTGTGTGCAAGCACGTGGAATTCTGTGTGTGTTAGCATGTGGAACTATGTGTGCGTGTTAGCACGTGTATCTGTGTGTGTGTGTTAGCACGTGGAACTCCTTGTGTGTGTTGTTGTCATATGGAACTCTGTGTGTGTTTGTCTGTGTTAGCTTGTGGAACTCTGTGTGTGTGTGTGTGTGTGTGTGTACTAGCAAGTGGAACTCTGTGTGTGTGTGTGTGTGTATCAGCACGTTGAACTCTGTGTGTGTGCGTGTGTGTGTGTTAGCACGTGGAACTGTGTGTGTGTCTGTGTGTGTGTTAGCATGTGGAACTGTGTGTGTGTGTGTGTGTGTGTGCTAGCACGTGGAATTCTGTGTGTGTTAGCATGTGGAACTATGTGTGCGTGTTAGCACGTGTATCTGTGTGTTTGTGTGTTAGCACGTGGAACTCCTTCTGTGTGTTGTTGTCACATGGAACTCTGTGTGTGTTTTTCTGTGTTAGCTTGTGGAACTGTGTGTGTGTGTGTGTGTGTGTGTGTACTAGCAAGTGGAACTCTGTGTGTGTGTGTGTATCAGCACGTTGAACTCTGTGTGTGTGCGTGTGTGTGTGTTAGCACATGTAACTGTGTGTGTGTCTGTGTGTGTTAGCATGTGGAACTGTGTGTGTGTGTGTGTGTTAGCACGTGGAACTCTGTGTCTTAGCACGTGAAACTCTATGCGTGTGTCTGTGTTAGCACATGGAACTCTGTGTGTGTGTATAAGCACGTGGAACTCTGTGTGTGTGTGTGTGTGTGTTAGCTTGTGGAACAGTGTGTGTGTGTGTTAGCACGTGGAACTCTGCATGTGTATGTGTGTGTTAGCATGTGAAATACTGTGTGTGTGTATGTGTGTGTTAGCACTTGGAACTATGTGTGTGTATTAGCATGTGGAACTGTGTGTGTGTATTAGCAAGTGGAACTGTCTCTGTGTGTGTGTATTAGCACGAGGAACTCTGTGTATGTGTATGTGTATGTGTGTTGTGTGTGTGTGGTGTGTCTTAGCACATGGAACTCTGTGTGTGTGTTAGCACTTGGAACTGTGTGTGTGTGTGTGTGTGTGTGTGTGTGTGTGTGTGTGTGTGTTAGCACGTGGTACTCTGTGTGTATCTTAGCACGTGAAACTCTGTGCGTGTGTGTGTGTTAGCACATGGAACTGTGTGTGTGTGTATAAGCAAGTGGAACTGACTGTGTGTGTGTGTGTGTGTGTGTGTGTGTGTGTGTGTGTTAGCTTGTGGAACAGTGTGTGTGTGTGAGTTAGCACGTGGAACTCTGCATGTGTATGTGTGTTTTAGCACGTGAAATACTGTGTGTGTGTATGTGTGTGTTAGCACTTGGAACTGTGTGTGTGTATTAGCATGTGGAACTGTGTGTGTGTATTAGCAAGTGGAACTATCTCTGTGTGTGTGTATTAGCTAGAGGAACTCTGTGTATGTGTATGTGTGTTGTGTGTGTGTGTGGTGTGTCTTAACACATGGAACTCTGTGTGTGTGTTAGCACTTGGAACTCTGTGTGTGTGTGTGTGTGTGTGTGTGCGCGTGTGTGTGTGCGTGTTAGCACGTGGAAATCTTTGTATGTGTTTTAGCACGTGGAACTCTGTGTGTTTGTCTGTGTTAGCATGTGGAACTGTGTATGTGTGTACTAGCAAGTGGAACTGTTGTGTGTGTGTGTGTGTGTGTGTGTATTAGCACGTTGAACTCTGTGCGCGCGTGTGTGTGTGTTGGCACATGCAACTCTGTGTGTGTGTTAGCACATGGAACTGTGTGTGTTAGCACTTGGAACTCTGTGTGTGTGTTAGCACGTAGAACTCTTTGTTTGTGTGTTTTAGCATGTGGAAGTCTTTGTGTGTGTTAGCACGTGAAACTCTGTGTGTATGTGTGTTAGCACGTGGAACTGTGTGTGTGGTTGCACGTGGAACTCTGTGTGTGTGTTAGCATGTGGAACTCAGTGTGTGTGTTAGCATGTGGAACTGTGTGTGTGTTAGCAGGTGGAACTCAGTGTGTGTGTTAGCATGTGGAACTCAGTGTGTATGTTAGCATGTGGAACTCTGTGTGTGTGTGTGTGTTAGCATGTGGAACTGTGTGTGTGTTAGCACTTGGAACTCTGTGTGTGTGTTAGCACGTAGAACTCTTTGTTTGTGTGTTTTAGCATGTGGAAGTCTTTGTGTGTGTTAGCACGTGAAACTCTGTGTGTATGTGTGTTAGCACGTGGAACTGTGTGTGTGGTTGCACGTGGAACTCTGTGTGTGTGTTAGCATGTGGAACTCAGTGTGTGTGTTAGCATGTGGAACTCAGTGTGTATGTTAGCATGTGGAACTGTGTGTGTGTTAGCATGTGGAACTCAGTGTGTGTGTTAGCATGTGGAACTCAGTGTGTATGTTAGCATGTGGAACTCTGTGTGTGTGTGTGTTAGCATGTGGAACTGTGTGTGTGTTAGCATGTGGAACTCTGTGTGTGTTAGCATGTGGAACTCAGTGTGTATGTTAGCATGTGGAACTGTGTGTGTGTTAGCATGTGGAACTCAGTGTGTATGTTAGCATGTGGAAATCTGTGTATGTGTTTTAGCACGTGGAACTCTGAATGTGTGTATGTTAACACGTGGAACAGTGTGTGTGTGTGTGCGTGTGTGTGTTGGCACGTGCAACTCTGTGTGTGTGTGTTAGCACATGGAACTGTGTGTGTGTTTTTGCAAGTGGAACTGTGTGTGTGTGTTGTTAGCACGTGGAACTCTGTGTCTGTGTGTTAGCACATGGAAATCTGTGTGTGTGTGTTAGCACATGTGACTGTGTGTGGGTGTCTGTGTGTGTTAGCATGTTGAACTCTGTATGTGTGTGTGTGAGGACGTGGATCTCTGTGTGTGTTAGCACATGGAACTCTGTGTGTGTGTGTGTGTGTGTGTTGGCACATGCAACTCTGTGTGTGTGTGTGTTAGTATGTGGACCTGTATGTGTGTGTTAGCACGTACACTGTGTGTATGTCTGTGTATGTGTTAGCACGTGGAACTGTGTATGTGTGTGTTAGCATGTGGAACTCTGTGTATGTGTATGTGTGTTGTGTGTGTTTGTGTGGTGTGTCTTAGCACATGGAACTCTGTCTGTGTGTTAGCACTTGGAACTCTGTCTGTGTGTGTGTGTGTGTGTGTGTGTGTGTGTGTGTGTGTGTGTTAGCAGGTGGAAATCTTTGTATGTGTTTTAGCACGTGGAACTCTGTGTTTGTCTGTGTTAGCATGTGGAACTGTGTATGTGTGTATTAGCAAGTGGAACTGTCTCTGTGTGTGTGTATTAGCACGAGGAACTCTGTGTATGTGCATGTGTGTTGTGTGTGTGTGGTGTGTCTTAGACATGGAACTCCGTGTGTGTGTGTTAGCACTTGGAACTCTGTCTGTGTGTGTGTGTGTGTTTGTGTGTTAGCACGTGGAAATCTTTGTATGTGTTTTAGCACGTGGAACTCTGTGTGTTTGTCTGTGTTAGCATGTGGAACTGTGTATGTGTGTACTAGCAAGTGGAACTCTGTGTGTGTGTGTGTGTGTGTATTAGCTCGTTGAACTCTGTGCGCGCGTGTGTGTGTGTTGGCACATGCAACTCTGTGTGTGTGTTAGCACGTGGAACTGTGTGTGTTAGCACTTGGAACTATGTGTGTGACTGTGTGTTAGCACATAGAACTCTTTGTTTGTGTGTTTTAGCATGTGGAAGTCTTTGTGTGTATTAGCATGTGAAACTCTGTGTATATGTGTGTTAGCACGTGGAACTCTGTGTGTGTTAGCATGTGGAACTGTGTGTGTGGTTGCACGTGGAACTCTGTGTGTGTGTGATAGCACTTGGAACTGTGTGTGTTAGCACATGGAAGTGTGTGTGTGTTAGCATGTGGAACTCTGTGTGTGTGTTAGCATGTGGAACTGAGTGTGTGTGCGTGTGTGTGTGTGTGTGTGTTAGCACGTGGAACTGTGTGTGTGTGTGTTAGCACGTGGAAATCTGTGTATGTGTTTTAGCACGTGAAACTCTGAATGTGTGTATGCTAACACGTGGATCTCTGTGTGTGTGTGTGTGTGTTGGCACATGCAACTCTGTGTGTGTGTGTGTTAGCATGTGGACCTGTCTGTGTGTGTGTGCGTGTGCGTGTGTGTGTGTGTGTGTGTGTGTGTGTGTGTGTGTGTGTGTGTGTTAGCATGTGGAACTGTGTGTGTGTGTGTATTTGCAAGTGGAACTGTGTGTGTGTGCGTGTTAGCATGTGTATCTGTGTGTGTGTGTTAGCACGTAGAACTCCTTGTGTGTGTTGATGGCACAAGGAACTCTGTGTGTGTTTGTCTGTGTTAGCATGTGGAACTCTGTGTGTGTGTGTGTGTGTGTGAGTGTGTGTGTGTGTGTTAGCTTGTGTAACTCTGTGTGTGTGTGTGTGTGTTAGCATGTGGAACAGTGTGTGTGTGTGTGTTAGCATGTGGAACTCTGTGTATGTTTGTTAGTACGTGGAACTCTGCATGTGTATGTGTGTGTTAGCACATGGAATACTGTGTGTGTTTGTGTGTGTTAGCACTTGGAACTGTGTGTGTGTTAGCACGTGGAATTCTGTGTGTGTGTGTGTGTGTGTTAGAATGTGGAATTCTGTGTGTGTGTTTCTGTGCATGTTTGCACGTGGAATTCTGTGTGTGTGTTTGTGTATGTGTGTGTGTGTTAGCACATGGAACTGTGTATGTATTAGCATGTGGAACTGTGTGTGTGTATTAGCAAGTGGAACTGTCTCTGTGTGTGTGTATTAGCACGAGGAACTCTGTGTGTGTATATGTGCACGTTAGCACGTGTATCTGTGTGTGTGTGTGTTAGCACGTGGAACTCCTTGTGTGTGTTGTTGTCACATGGAACTCTGTGTGTGTTTATGTTTGTGTCTTAGCACATGGAACTGTGTGTGTGTGTGTGTGTGTGTTAGCACGTGGAAATCTTTGTATGTGTTTTAGCACGTGGAACTCTGTGTATTTGTCTGTGTTAGCATGTGGAACTGTGTATGTGTGTACTAGCAAGTGGAACTGTGTGTGTGTGTGTGTGTGTGTGTGTGTGTGTGTGTGTGTGTGTGTGTGTGTGTATTAGCACGTTGAACTCTGTGTGCGCGCGTGTGTGTGTGTTAGCATGTGGAACAATGTGTGTGTGTTAGCACGTGGAACTCTGTGTGTGTATGTTAACACGTGGAACTGTGTGTGTGTGTGTGTGTGTGTGTGTTGGCACGTGCAACTCTGTGTGTGAGTGTTAGCACGTAGAACTGTGTGTGTGTCTTTGTGTGTTAGCACATGGAACTCTGTGTGTGTGTTAGGACGTGGATCTCTGTGTGTGTTAGCACATGGAACTCTGTGTGTGTGTGTGTTAGCACGTGGAACTCTGTGTGTGTGTGTGTTAGCATGTGTAACTGTGTGTGTGTTTGTTAGCATGTGGAACTGTGTGTGTGTGTTAGCGCGTGGAACTGTGTGTGTGTGTGTGTTAGCACGTTGAACTCTGTGTGTGTGTGTGCTAGCACGTGGAATTCTGTGTGTGTTAGCATGTGGAACTATGTGTGCACGTTAGCACGTGTATCTGTGTGTGTGTGTGTTAGCACGTGGAACTCCTTGTGTGTGTTGTTGTCACATGGAACTCTGTGTGTGTTTGTCTGTGTTAGCTTGTGGAACTGTGTGTGTGTGTGTGTGTGTGTGTACTAGCAAGTGGAACTCTGTGTGTGTGTGTGTGTGTATCAGCACGTTGAACTCTGTGTGGGTGCGTGTGTGTGTGTTAGCACGTGGAACTGTGTGTGTGTCTGTGTGTGTGTGTTAGCATGTGGAACTGTGTGTGTGTGTGTGTGTGTGCTAGCACGTGGAATTCTGTGTGTGTTAGCATGTGGAACTATGTGTGCGTGTTAGCACGTGTATCTGTGTGTGTGTGTGTTAGCACGTGGAACTCCTTGTGTGTGTTGTTGTCACATGGAACTCTGTGTGTGTTTGTCTGTGTTAGCTTGTGGAACTGTGTGTGTGTGTGTGTGTGTACTAGCAAGTGGAACTCTGTGTGTGTGTGTGTGTATCAGCACGTTGAACTCTGTGTGTGTGCGTGTGTGTGTGTTAGCACATGTAACTGTGTGTGTGTCTGTGTGTGTTAGCATGTGGAACTGTGTGTGTGTGTGTGTGTGTTAGCACGTGGAACTCTGTGTCTTAGCACGTGAAACTCTATGCGTGTGTCTGTGTTAGCACATGGAACTCTGTGTGTGTGTATAAGCACGTGGAACTCTGTGTGTGTGTGTGTGTGTGTTAGCTTGTGGAACAGTGTGTGTGTGTGTTAGCACGTGGAACTCTGCATGTGTATGTGTGTGTTAGCATGTGAAATACTGTGTGTGTGTATGTGTGTGTTAGCACTTGGAACTATGTGTGTGTATTAGCATGTGGAACTGTGTGTGTGTATTAGCAAGTGGAACTATCTGTGTGTGTGTGTGTATTAGCACGAGGAACTCTGTGTATGTGTATGTGTGTTGTGTGTGTGTGTGGTGTGTCTTAACACATGGAACTCTGTGTGTGTGTTAGCACTTGGAACTCTGTGTGTGTGTGTGTGTGTGTGTGTGTGCGTGTGTGTGTGTGTGTGCGTGTTAGCACGTGGAAATCTTTGTATGTGTTTTAGCACGTGGAACTCTGTGTGTTTGTCTGTGTTAGCATGTGGAACTGTGTATGTGTGTACTAGCAAGTGGAACTGTTGTGTGTGTGTGTGTGTGTGTGTGTGTGTATTAGCACGTTGAACTCTGTGCGCGCGTGTGTGTGTGTTGGCACATGCAACTCTGTGTGTGTGTTAGCACATGGAACTGTGTGTGTTAGCACTTGGAACTCTGTGTGTGTGTTAGCACGTAGAACTCTTTGTTTGTGTGTTTTAGCATGTGGAAGTCTTTGTGTGTATTAGCACGTGAAACTCTGTGTATATGTGTGTTAGCACGTGGAACTCTGTGTGTGTTAGCATGTGGAACTGTGTGTGTGGTTGCACGTGGAACTCTGTGTGTGTGTGATAGCACGTGGAACTGTGTGTGTGTTAGCACATGGAAGTGTGTGTGTGTTAGCATGTGGAACTCTGTGTGTGTGTCAGCATGTGGAACTGAGTGTGTGTGCGTGTGTGTTAGCACGTGGAACTGTGTGTGTGTGTGTTAGCACGTGGAAATCTGTGTATGTGTTTTAGCACGTGAAACTCTGAATGTGTGTATGCTAACACGTGGATCTCTGTGTGTGTGTGTGTGTGTTGGCACATGCAACTCTGTGTGTGTGTGTGTGTTAGCATGTGGACCTGTCTGTGTGTGTGTGTGTGTGTGTGTGTGTGTGTGTGTGTGTGTGTGTGTGTGTGTGTGTGTGTGTGTGTGTGTGTGTGTGTGTGTTAGCATGTGGAACTGTGTGTGTGTGTGTGTATTTGCAAGTTGAACTGTGTGTGTGTGCGTGTTAGCATGTGTATCTGTGTGTGTGTGTTAGCACGTAGAACTCCTTGTGTGTGTTGATGGCACAAGGAACTCTGTGTGTGTTTGTCTGTGTTAGCATGTTGAACTCTGTGTGTGTGTGTGTGTGTGTGTGTGTGTGTTAGCTTGTGTAACTCTGTGTGTGTGTGTGTGTGTGTTAGCATGTGGAACAGTGTGTGTGTGTGTTAGCACGTGGAACTCTGTGTATGTTTGTTAGTACGTGGAACTCTGCATGTGTATGTGTGTGTTAGCACGTGGAATACTGTGTGTGTTTGTGTGTGTTAGCACTTGGAACTGTGTGTGTGTTAGCACGTGGAATTCTGTGTGTGTGTGTGTATTAGAATGTGGAATTCTGTGTGTGTGTTTCTGTGCATGTTTGCACGTGGAATTCTGTGTGTGTGTTTGTGTATGTGTGTGTGTTAGCACATGGAACTGTGTATGTATTAGCATGTGGAACTGTGTGTGTGTATTAGCAAGTGGAACTGTCTGTGTGTGTGTGTATTAGCACGAGGAACTCTGTGTGTGTATATGTGTGTGTGTTTATGTTTGTGTCTTAGCACATGGAACTCTGTGTGTGTGTGTGTGTGTGTGTGTGTGTGTATGTGTTAGCACGTGGAAATCTTTGTATGTGTTTTAGCACGTGGAACTCTGTGTATTTGTCTGTGTTAGCATGTGGAACTGTGTATGTGTGTACTAGCAAGTGGAACTGTGTGTGTGTGTGTGTTAGCACGTGGAACTCTGTGTATGTTTGTTAGTACGTGGAACTCTGCATGTGTATGTGTGTGTTAGCACATGGAATACTGTGTGTGTTTGTGTGTGTTAGCACTTGGAACTGTGTGTGTGTTAGCACGTGGAATTCTGTGTGTGTGTGTGTGTGTGTTAGAATGTGGAATTCTGTGTGTGTGTTTCTGTGCATGTTTGCACGTGGAATTCTGTGTGTGTGTTTGTGTATGTGTGTGTGTGTTAGCACATGGAACTGTGTATGTATTAGCATGTGGAACTGTGTGTGTGTATTAGCAAGTGGAACTGTCTCTGTGTGTGTGTATTAGCACGAGGAACTCTGTGTGTGTATATGTGTGTGTGTTTATGTTTGTGTCTTAGCACATGGAACTGTGTGTGTGTGTGTGTGTGTGTTAGCACGTGGAAATCTTTGTATGTGTTTTAGCACGTGGAACTCTGTGTATTTGTCTGTGTTAGCATGTGGAACTGTGTATGTGTGTACTAGCAAGTGGAACTGTGTGTGTGTGTGTGTGTGTGTGTGTGTGTGTGTGTGTATTAGCACATTGAACTCTGTGTGCGCGCGTGTGTGTGTGTTAGCATGTGGAACAATGTGTGTGTGTTAGCACGTGGAACTCTGTGTGTGTATGTTAACACGTGGAACTGTGTGTGTGTGTGTGTGTGTGTGTTGGCACGTGCAACTCTGTGTGTGAGTGTTAGCACGTAGAACTGTGTGTGTGTCTTTGTGTGTTAGCACATGGAACTCTGTGTGTGTGTTAGGACGTGGATCTCTGTGTGTGTTAGCACATGGAACTCTGTGTGTGTGTGTGTGTTAGCACGTGGAACTCTGTGTGTGTGTGTGTTAGCATGTGTAACTGTGTGTGTGTTTGTTAGCATGTGGAACTGTGTGTGTGTGTTAGCGCGTGGAACTGTGTGTGTGTGTGTTAGCACGTTGAACTCTGTGTGTGTGTGTGCTAGCACGTGGAATTCTGTGTGTGTTAGCATGTGGAACTATGTGTGCACGTTAGCATGTGTATCTGTGTGTGTGTGTGTTAGCACGTGGAACTCCTTGTGTGTGTTGTTGTCACATGGAACTCTGTGTGTGTTTGTCTGTGTTAGCTTGTGGAACTGTGTGTGTGTGTGTGTGTGTGTGTGTACTAGCAAGTGGAACTCTGTGTGTGTGTGTGTGTGTATCAGCACGTTGAACTCTGTGTGGGTGCGTGTGTGTGTGTTAGCACGTGGGACTGTGTGTGTGTCTGTGTGTGTGTGTTAGCATGTGGAACTGTGTGTGTGTGTGTGTGTGTGTGCTAGCACGTGGAATTCTGTGTGTGTTAGCATGTGGAACTATGTGTGCGTGTTAGCACGTGTATCTGTGTGTGTGTGTGTTAGCACGTGGAACTCCTTGTGTGTGTTGTTGTCACATGGAACTCTGTGTGTGTTTGTCTGTGTTAGCTTGTGGAACTGTGTGTGTGTGTGTGTGTGTGTTAGCTTGTGGAACAGTGTGTGTGTGTGTTAGCACGTGGAACTCTGCATGTGTATGTGTGTGTTAGCTTGTGAAATACTGTGTGTGTGTATGTGTGTGTTAGCACTTGGAACTATGTGTGTGTATTAGCATGTGGAACTGTGTGTGTGTATTAGCAAGTGGAACTGTCTCTGTGTGTGTGTATTAGCACGAGGAACTCTGTGTATGTGTATGTGTGTTGTGTGTGTGTGGTGTGTCTTAGCACATGGAACTCTGTGTGTGTGTTAGCACTTGGAACTGTGTGTGTGTGTGTGTGTGTGTGTGTGTGTTAGCACGTGGTACTCTGTGTGTGTCTTAGCACGTGAAACTCTGTGCGTGTGTGTGTGTTAGCACATGGAACTGTGTGTGTGTGTATAAGCAAGTGGAACTGACTGTGTGTGTGTGTGTGTGTGTGTGTGTTAGCTTGTGGAACAGTGTGTGTGTGAGTTAGCACGTGGAACTCTGCATGTGTATGTGTGTTTTAGCACGTGAAATACTGTGTGTGTGTATGTGTGTGTTAGCACTTGGAACTGTGTGTGTGTATTAGCATGTGGAAATGTGTGTGTGTATTAGCAAGTGGAACTATCTCTGTGTGTGTGTGTATTAGCACGAGGAACTCTGTGTATGTGTATGTGTGTTGTGTGTGTGTGTGGTGTGTCTTAACACATGGAACTCTGTGTGTGTGTTAGCACTTGGAACTCTGTGTGTGTGTGTGTGTGTGTGTGTGTGCGTGTGTGTGTGTGTGTGCGTGTTAGCACGTGGAAATCTTTGTATGTGTTTTAGCACGTGGAACTCTGTGTGTTTGTCTGTGTTAGCATGTGGAACTGTGTATGTGTGTACTAGCAAGTGGAACTGTTGTGTGTGTGTGTGTGTGTGTGTGTGTGTGTGTATTAGCACGTTGAACTCTGTGCGCGCGTGTGTGTGTGTTGGCACATGCAACTCTGTGTGTGTGTTAGCACATGGAACTGTGTGTGTTAGCACTTGGAACTCTGTGTGTGTGTTAGCACGTAGAACTCTTTGTTTGTGTGTTTTAGCATGTGGAAGTCTTTGTGTGTATTAGCACGTGAAACTCTGTGTATATGTGTGTTAGCACGTGGAACTCTGTGTGTGTTAGCATGTGGAACTGTGTGTGTGGTTGCACGTGGAACTCTGTGTGTGTGTGATAGCACGTGGAACTGTGTGTGTGTTAGCACATGGAAGTGTGTGTGTGTTAGCATGTGGAACTCTGTGTGTGTGTCAGCATGTGGAACTGAGTGTGTGTGCGTGTGTGTTAGCACGTGGAACTGTGTGTGTGTGTTAGCACGTGGAAATCTGTGTATGTGTTTTAGCACGTGAAACTCTGAATGTGTGTATGCTAACACGTGGATCTCTGTGTGTGTGTGTGTGTTGGCACATGCAACTCTGTGTGTGTGTGTGTGTTAGCATGTGGACCTGTCTGTGTGTGTGTGTGTGTGTGTGTGTGTGTGTGTGTGTGTGTGTGTGTGTGTGTGTGTGTGTGTGTGTGTGTTAGCATGTGGAACTGTGTGTGTGTGTGTGTGTGTATTTGCAAGTGGAACTGTGTGTGTGTGCGTGTTAGCATGTGTATCTGTGTGTGTGTGTTAGCACGTAGAACTCCTTGTGTGTGTTGATGGCACAAGGAACTCTGTGTGTGTTTGTCTGTGTTAGCATGTGGAACTCTGTGTGTGTGTGTGTGTGTGTGTGTGTGTGTGTGTTAGCTTGTGTAACTCTGTGTGTGTGTGTGTGTGTGTTAGCATGTGGAACAGTGTGTGTGTGTGTTAGCACGTGGAACTCTGTGTATGTTTGTTAGTACGTGGAACTCTGCATGTGTATGTGTGTGTTAGCACGTGGAATACTGTGTGTGTTTGTGTGTGTTAGCACTTGGAACTGTGTGTGTGTTAGCACGTGGAATTCTGTGTGTGTGTGTGTGTTAGAATGTGGAATTCTGTGTGTGTGTTTCTGTGCATGTTTGCACGTGGAATTCTGTGTGTGTGTTTGTGTATGTGTGTGTGTGTTAGCACATGGAACTGTGTATGTATTAGCATGTGGAACTGTGTGTGTGTATTAGCAAGTGGAACTGTCTGTGTGTGTGTGTATTAGCACGAGGAACTCTGTGTGTGTATATGTGTGTGTGTTTATGTTTGTGTCTTAGCACATGGAACTCTGTGTGTGTGTGTGTGTGTGTGTGTGTGTGTGTGTGTGTGTGTATGTGTTAGCACGTGGAAATCTTTGTATGTGTTTTAGCACGTGGAACTCTGTGTATTTGTCTGTGTTAGCATGTGGAACTGTGTATGTGTGTACTAGCAAGTGGAACTGTGTGTGTGTGTGTGTGTGTGTGTGTGTGTGTGTGTGTGTATTAGCACGTTGAACTCTGTGCGCGCGCGTGTGTGTGTTAGCATGTGGAACAATGTGTGTGTGTTAGCACGTGGAACTCTGTGTGTGTATGTTAACACGTGGAACTGTGTGTGTGTGTGTGTGTGTGTGTTGGCACGTGCAACTCTGTGTGTGAGTGTTAGCACGTAGAACTGTGTGTGTGTCTTTGTGTGTTAGCACATGGAACTCTGTGTGTGTGTTAGGACGTGGATCTCTGTGTGTGTTAGCACATGGAACTCTGTGTGTGTGTGTGTGTGTTAGCACGTGGAACTCTGTGTGTGTGTTTGTTAGCATGTGGAACTGTGTGTGTGTTAGCGCGTGGAACTGTGTGTGTGTGTGTTAGCACGTTGAACTCTGTGTGTGTGTGTGTGCTAGCACGTGGAATTCTGTGTGTGTTAGCATGTGGAACTATGTGTGCGTGTTAGCACGTGTATCTGTGTGTGTGTGTGTTAGCACGTGGAACTCCTTGTGTGTGTTGTTGTCACATGGAACTCTGTGTGTGTTTGTCTGTGTTAGCTTGTGGAACTGTGTGTGTGTGTGTGTGTGTGTGTACTAGCAAGTGGAACTCTGTGTGTGTGTGTGTGTGTGTATCAGCACGTTGAACTCTGTGTGTGTGCGTGTGTGTGTGTTAGCACGTGGAACTGTGTGTGTGTCTGTGTGTGTGTTAGCATGTGGAACTGTGTGTGTGTGTGTGTGTGTGCTAGCACGTGGAATTCTGTGTGTGTTAGCATGTGGAACTATGTGTGCGTGTTAGCACGTGTATCTGTGTGTGTGTTTTAGCACGTGGAACTCTGTGTGTTTGTCTGTGTTAGCATGTGGAACTGTGTATGTGTGTACTAGCAAGTGGAACTCTGTGTGTGTGTGTGTGTGTATTAGCTCGTTGAACTCTGTGCGCGCATGTGTGTGTGTTGGCACATGCATCTCTGTGTGTGTGTTAGCACGTGGAACTGTGTGTGTTAGCACTTGGAACTCTGTGTGTGTCTGTGTGTTAGCACATAGAACTCTTTGTTTGTGTGTTTTAGCATGTGGAAGTCTTTGTGTGTATTAGCACGTGAAACTCTGTGTATATGTGTGTTAGCACGTGGAACTCTGTGTGTGTTAGCATGTGGAACTGTGTGTGTGGTTGCACGTGGAACTCTGTGTGTGTGTGATAGCACGTGGAACTGTGTGTGTGTTAGCACATGGAAGTGTGTGTGTGTTAGCATGTGGAAATCTGTGTGTGTGTTAGCATGTGGAACTGAGTGTGTGTGCGTGTGTGTTAGCACGTGGAACTGTGTGTGTGTGTGTTAGCACGTGGAAATCTGTGTATGTGTTTTAGCACGTGAAACTCTGAATGTGTGTATGCTAACACGTGGATCTCTGTGTGTGTGTGTGTGTGTTGGCACATGCAACTCTGTGTGTGTGTGTGTTAGCATGTGGACCTGTCTGTGTGTGTGTGTGTGTGTGTGTGTGTGTGTGTGTGTGTGTGTGTGTGTGTGTGTTAGCATGTGGAACTGTGTGTGTGTGTGTATTTGCAAGTGGAACTGTGTGTGTGTGCGTGTTAGCATGTGTATCTGTGTGTGTGTGTTAGCACGTAGAACTCCTTGTGTGTGTTGATGGCACAAGGAACTCTGCGTGTGTTTGTCTGTGTTAGCATGTGGAACTCTGTGTGTGTGTGTGTGTGTGTGTGTGTGTGTGTGTGTGTGTTAGCTTGTGTAACTCTGTGTGTGTGTGTGTGTGTGTGTGTGTGTGTGTGTGTGTTAGCTTGTGTAACTCTGTGTGTCTGTGTGTGTGTTAGCATGTGGAACAGTGTGTGTGTGTGTTAGCACGTGGAACTCTGTGTATGTTTGTTAGTACGTGGAACTCTGCATGTGTATGTGTGTGTTAGCACGTGGAATACTGTGTGTGTTTGTGTGTGTTAGCACTTGGAACTGTGTGTGTGTTAGCACGTGGAATTCTGTGTGTGTGTGTGTGTTAGAATGTGGAATTCTGTGTGTGTGTTTCTGTGCATGTTTGCACGTGGAATTCTGTGTGTGTGTTTGTGTATGTGTGTGTGTGTTAGCACATGGAACTGTGTATGTATTAGCATGTGGAACTGTGTGTGTGTATTAGCAAGTGGAACTGTCTCTGTGTGTGTGTATTAGCACGAGGAACTCTGTGTGTGTATATGTGTGTGTGTTTATGTTTGTGTCTTAGCACATGGAACTCTGTGTGTGTGTGTGTGTGTGTGTGTGTTAGCACGAGGAAATCTTTGTATGTGTTTTAGCACGTGGAACTCTGTGTATTTGTCTGTGTTAGCATGTGGAACTGTGTATGTGTGTACTAGCAAGTGGAACTGTGTGTGTGTGTGTGTGTGTGTGTGTGTGTGTGTGTGTGTGTGTGTGTGTGTGTATTAGCACGTTGAACTCTGTGCGCGCGCGTGTGTGTGTTAGCATGTGGAACAATGTGTGTGTGTTAGCACGTGGAACTCTGTGTGTGTATGTTAACACATGGAACTGTGTGTGTGTGTGTTGGCACGTGCAACTCTGTGTGTGAGTGTTAGCACGTAGAACTGTGTGTGTGTCTTTGTGTGTTAGCACATGGAACTCTGTGTGTGTGTTAGGACGTGGATCTCTGTGTGTGTTAGCACATGGAACTCTGTGTGTGTGTGTGTGTGTTAGCACGTGGAACTCTGTGTCTTAGCACGTGAAACTCTATGCGTGTGTCTGTGTTAGCACATGGAACTCTGTGTGTGTGTATAAGCACGTGGAACTCTCTGTGTGTGTGTGTGTGTGTTAGCTTGTGGAACAGTGTGTGTGTGTGTTAGCACGTGGAACTCTGCATGTGTATGTGTGTGTTAGCATGTGAAATACTGTGTGTGTGTATGTGTGTGTTAGCACTTGGAACTATGTGTGTGTATTAGCATGTGGAACTGTGTGTGTGTATTAGCAAGTGGAACTGTCTCTGTGTGTGCGTATTAGCACGAGGAACTCTGTGTATGTGTATGTGTGTTGTGTGTGTGTGGTGTGTCTTAGCACATGGAACTCTGTGTGTGTGTTAGCACTTGGAACTGTGTGTGTGTGTGTGTGTGTGTGTGTGTGTGTGTTAGCACGTGGTACTCTGTGTGTGTCTTAGCACGTGAAACTCTGTGCGTGTGTGTGTGTTAGCACATGGAACTGTGTGTGTGTGTATAAGCAAGTGGAACTGACTGTGTGTGTGTGTGTGTGTGTGTGTTAGCTTGTGGAACAGTGTGTGTGTGAGTTAGCACGTGGAACTCTGCATGTGTATGTGTGTTTTAGCACGTGAAATACTGTGTGTGTGTATGTGTGTGTTAGCACTTGGAACTGTGTGTGTGTATTAGCATGTGGAACTGTGTGTGTGTATTAGCAAGTGGAACTATCTCTGTGTGTGTGTATTAGCACGAGGAACTCTGTGTATGTGTATGTGTGTTGTGTGTGTGTGTGGTGTGTCTTAACACATGGAACTCTGTGTGTGTGTTAGCACTTGGAACTCTGTGTGTGTGTGTGTGTGTGTGAGCGTGTGTGTGTGTGTGTGTGCGTGTTAGCACGTGGAAATCTTTGTATGTGTTTTAGCACGTGGAACTCTGTGTGTTTGTCTGTGTTAGCATGTGGAACTGTGTATGTGTGTACTAGCAAGTGGAACTGTTGTGTGTGTGTGTGTGTGTGTGTATTAGCACGTTGAACTCTGTGCGCGCGTGTGTGTGTGTTGGCACATGCAACTCTGTGTGTGTGTTAGCACATGGAACTGTGTGTGTTAGCACTTGGAACTCTGTGTGTGTGTTAGCACGTAGAACTCTTTGTTTGTGTGTTTTAGCATGTGGAAGTCTTTGTGTGTATTAGCACGTGAAACTCTGTGTATATGTGTGTTATCACGTGGAACTCTGTGTGTGTTAGCATGTGGAACTGTGTGTGTGGTTGCACGTGGAACTCTGTGTGTGTGTGATAGCACGTGGAACTGTGTGTGTGTTAGCATGTGGAAGTCTGTGTGTGTGTTAGCATGTGGAACTGAGTGTGTGTGCGTGTGTGTTAGCACGTGGAACTGTGTGTGTGTGTGTTAGCACGTGGAAATCTGTGTATGTGTTTTAGCACGTGAAACTCTGAATGTGTGTATGCTAACACGTGGATCTCTGTGTGTGTGTGTGTGTGTTGGCACATGCAACTCTGTGTGTGTGTGTGTTAGCATGTGGACCTGTCTGTGTGTGTGTGCGTGTGTGTGTGTGTGTGTGTGTGTGTGTGTGTGTGTGTGTGTGTGTGTGTGTGTGTGTGTGTGTGTGTGTGTGTGTGTGTGTGTGTGTGTGTGTGTTAGCATGTGGAACTGTGTGTGTGTGTGTGTGTATTTGCAAGTGGAACTGTGTGTGTGTGCGTGTTAGCATGTGTATCTGTGTGTGTGTGTTAGCACGTAGAACTCCTTGTGTGTGTTGATGGCACAAGGAACTCTGTGTGTGTTTGTCTGTGTTAGCATGTGGAACTCTGTGTGTGTGTGTGTGTGTATGTGTGTGTTAGCTTGTGTAACTCTGTGTGTGTGTGTGTGTGTTAGCATGTGGAACAGTATGTGTGTGTGTTAGCACGTGGAACTCTGTGTATGTTTGTTAGTATGTGGAACTCTGCATGTGTATGTGTGTGTTAGCACGTGGAATACTGTGTGTGTTTGTGTGTGTTAGCACTTGGAACTGTGTGTGTGTTAGCACGTGGAATTCTGTGTGTGTGTGTGTGTTAGAATGTGGAATTCTGTGTGTGTGTTTCTGTGCATGTTTGCACGTGGAATTCTGTGTGTGTGTTTGTGTATGTGTGTGTGTGTTAGCACATGGAACTGTGTATGTATTAGCATGTGGAACTGTGTGTGTGTATTAGCAAGTGGAACTGTCTGTGTGTGTGTGTATTAGCACGAGGAACTCTGTGTGTGTATATGTGTGTGTGTTTATGTTTGTGTCTTAGCACATGGAACTCTGTGTGTGTGTGTGTGTGTGTGTGTGTATGTGTGTGAGTGTTAGCACGTGGAAATCTTTGTATGTGTTTTAGCACGTGGAACTCTGTGTATTTGTCTGTGTTAGCATGTGGAACTGTGTATGTGTGTACTAGCAAGTGGAACTGTGTGTGTGTGTGTGTGTGTGTGTGTGTGTGTGTGTGTGTGTGTGTGTGTGTGTGTGTATTAGCACGTTGAACTCTGTGCGCGCGCGTGTGTGTGTTAGCATGTGGAACAATGTGTGTGTGTTAGCACGTGGAACTCTGTGTGTGTATGTTAACACGTGGAACTGTGTGTGTGTGTGTGTGTGTGTGTTGGCACGTGCAACTCTGTGTGTGAGTGTTAGCACGTAGAACTGTGTGTGTGTCTTTGTGTGTTAGCACATGGAACTCTGTGTGTGTGTTAGGACGTGGATCTCTGTGTGTGTTAGCACATGGAACTCTGTGTGTGTGTGTGTGTGTTAGCACGTGGAACTCTGTGTGTGTGTGTTAGCATGTGTAACTGTGTGTGTGTTTGTTAGCATGTGGAACTGTGTGTGTGTGTTAGCGCGTGGAACTGTGTGTGTGTGTTAGCACGTTGAACTCTGTGTGTGTGTGTGTGCTAGCACGTGGAATTCTGTGTGTGTTAGCATGTGGAACTATGTGTGCGTGTTAGCACGTGTATCTGTGTGTGTGTGTGTTAGCACGTGGAACTCCTTGTGTGTGTTGTTGTCACATGGAACTCTGTGTGTGTTTGTCTGTGTTAGCTTGTGGAATGTGTGTGTGTGTGTGTGTGTGTGTACTAGCAAGTGGAACTCTGTGTGTGTGTGTGTGTGTGTATCAGCACGTTGAACTCTGTGTGTGTGCGTGTGTGTGTGTTAGCACGTGGAACTGTGTGTGTGTCTGTGTGTGTGTTAGCATGTGGAACTGTGTGTGTGTGTATGTGTGTGTGCTAGCACGTGGAATTCTGTGTGTGTTAGCATGTGGAACTATGTGTGCGTGTTAGCACGTGTATCTGTGTGTGTGTGTTAGCACGTGGAACTCCTTGTGTGTGTTGTTGTCACATGGAACTCTGTGTGTGTTTGTCTGTGTTAGCTTGTGGAACTGTGTGTGTGTGTGTGTGTGTACTAGCAAGTGGAACTCTGTGTGTGTGTGTGTGTATCAGCACGTTGAACTCTGTGTGTGTGCGTGTGTGTGTGTTAGCACATGTAACTGTGTGTGTGTCTGTGTGTGTTAGCATGTGGAACTGTGTGTGTGTGTGTGTGTTAGCACGTGGAACTCTGTGTCTTAGCACGTGAAACTCTATGCGTGTGTCTGTGTTAGCACATGGAACTCTGTGTGTGTGTATAAGCACGTGGAACTCTGTGTGTGTGTGAGTGTTAGCTTGTGGAACAGTGTGTGTGTGTGTTAGCACGTGGAACTCTGCATGTGTATGTGTGTGTTAGCATGTGAAATACAGTGTGTGTGTATGTGTGTGTTAGCACTTGGAACTATGTGTGTGTATTAGCATGTGGAACTGTGTGTGTGTATTAGCAAGTGGAACTGTCTCTGTGTGTGTGTATTAGCACGAGGAACTCTGTGTATGTGTATGTGTGTTGTGTGTGTGTGGTGTGTCTTAGCACATGGAACTCTGTGTGTGTGTGTGTGTGTTAGCACGTGGTACTCTGTGTGTGTCTTAGCACGTGAAACTCTGTGCGTGTGTGTGTGTTAGCACAAGGAACTGTGTGTGTGTGTATAAGCAAGTGGAACTGACTGTGTGTGTGTGTGTGTGTGTGTTAGCTTGTGGAACAGTGTGTGTGTGAGTTAGCACGTGGAACTCTGCATGTGTATGTGTGTTTTAGCACGTGAAATACTGTGTGTGTGTATGTGTGTGTTAGCACTTGGAACTGTGTGTGTGTATTAGCATGTGGAACTGTGTGTGTGTATTAGCAAGTGGAACTATCTCTGTGTGTGTGTATTAGCACGAGGAACTCTGTGTATGTGTAGGTGTGTTGTGTGTGTGTGTGGTGTGTCTTAACACATGGAACTCTGTGTGTGTGTTAGCACTTGGAACTCTGTGTGTGTGTGTGTGTGTGTGTGCGTGTGTGTGTGTGTGTGTGCGTGTTAGCACGTGGAAATCTTTGTATGTGTTTTAGCACGTGGAACTCTGTGTGTTTGTCTGTGTTAGCATGTCGAACTGTGTATGTGTGTACAAGCAAGTGGAACTGTCTCTGTGTGTGTGTATTAGCACGAGGAACTCTGTGCACGCGCGTGTGTGTGTGTTAGCATGTGGAACAATGTGTGTGTGTTAGCACGTGGAACTCTGTGTGTATGTTAACACGTGGAACTGTGTGTGTGTGTGTGTGTTGGCACGTGCAACTGTGTGTGAGTGTTAGCACGTAGAACTG
>NC_091481.1:43962031-44022031 GCF_036971445.1 Narcine bancroftii
GTTAGCACTTGGAACTGTGTGTGTGTGTGTGTGTGTGTGTGTGTGTGTGTGTGTGTGTTAGCACGTGGTACTCTGTGTGTATCTTAGCACGTGAAACTCTGTGCGTGTGTGTGTGTTAGCACATGGAACTGTGTGTGTGTGTATAAGCAAGTGGAACTGACTGTGTGTGTGTGTGTGTGTGTGTGTGTGTGTGTGTTAGCTTGTGGAACAGTGTGTGTGTGAGTTAGCACGTGGAACTCTGCATGTGTATGTGTGTTTTAGCACGTGAAATACTGTGTGTGTGTATGTGTGTGTTAGCACTTGGAACTGTGTGTGTGTATTAGCATGTGGAACTGTGTGTGTGTATTAGCAAGTGGAACTATCTCTGTGTGTGTGTGTATTAGCTCGAGGAACTCTGTGTATGTGTATGTGTGTTGTGTGTGTGTGTGGTGTGTCTTAACACATGGAACTCTGTGTGTGTGTTAGCACTTGGAACTCTGTGTGTGTGTGTGTGTGTGTGTGTGCGCGTGTGTGTGTGCGTGTTAGCACGTGGAAATCTTTGTATGTGTTTTAGCACGTGGAACTCTGTGTGTTTGTCTGTGTTAGCATGTGGAACTGTGTATGTGTGTACTAGCAAGTGGAACTGTTGTGTGTGTGTGTGTGTGTATTAGCACGTTGAACTCTGTGCGCGCGTGTGTGTGTGTTGGCACATGCAACTCTGTGTGTGTGTTAGCACATGGAACTGTGTGTGTTAGCACTTGGAACTCTGTGTGTGTGTTAGCACGTAGAACTCTTTGTTTGTGTGTTTTAGCATGTGGAAGTCTTTGTGTGTGTTAGCACGTGAAACTCTGTGTGTATGTGTGTTAGCACGTGGAACTGTGTGTGTGGTTGCACGTGGAACTCTGTGTGTGTGTTAGCATGTGGAACTCAGTGTGTGTGTTAGCATGTGTAACTGTGTGTGTGTTAGCAGGTGGAACTCAGTGTGTGTGTTAGCATGTGGAACTCAGTGTGTATGTTAGCATGTGGAACTCTGTGTGTGTGTGTGTTAGCATGTGGAACTGTGTGTGTGTTAGCACTTGGAACTCTGTGTGTGTGTTAGCACGTAGAACTCTTTGTTTGTGTGTTTTAGCATGTGGAAGTCTTTGTGTGTGTTAGCACGTGAAACTCTGTGTGTATGTGTGTTAGCACGTGGAACTGTGTGTGTGGTTGCACGTGGAACTCTGTGTGTGTGTTAGCATGTGGAACTCAGTGTGTGTGTTAGCATGTGGAACTCAGTGTGTATGTTAGCATGTGGAACTGTGTGTGTGTTAGCATGTGGAACTCAGTGTGTGTGTTAGCATGTGGAACTCAGTGTGTATGTTAGCATGTGGAACTCTGTGTGTGTGTGTGTTAGCATGTGGAACTGTGTGTGTGTTAGCATGTGGAACTCTGTGTGTGTTAGCATGTGGAACTCAGTGTGTATGTTAGCATGTGGAACTGTGTGTGTGTTAGCATGTGGAACTCAGTGTGTATGTTAGCATGTGGAAATCTGTGTATGTGTTTTAGCACGTGGAACTCTGAATGTGTGTATGTTAACACGTGGAACAGTGTGTGTGTGTGTGCGTGTGTGTGTTGGCACCTGCAACTCTGTGTGTGTGTGTTAGCACATGGAACTGTGTGTGTGTTTTTGCAAGTGGAACTGTGTGTGTGTGTTGTTAGCACGTGGAACTCTGTGTCTGTGTGTTAGCACATGGAAATCTGTGTGTGTGTGTTAGCACATGTGACTGTGTGTGGGTGTCTGTGTGTGTTAGCATGTTGAACTCTGTATGTGTGTGTGTGAGGACGTGGATCTCTGTGTGTGTTAGCACATGGAACTCTGTGTGTGTGTGTGTGTGTGTGTTGGCACATGCAACTCTGTGTGTGTGTGTGTTAGTATGTGGACCTGTATGTGTGTGTTAGCACGTACACTGTGTGTATGTCTGTGTATGTGTTAGCACGTGGAACTGTGTATGTGTGTGTTAGCATGTGGAACTCTGTGTATGTGTATGTGTGTTGTGTGTGTGTGTGGTGTGTCTTAGCACATGGAACTCTGTCTGTGTGTTAGCACTTGGAACTCTGTCTGTGTGTGTGTGTGTGTGTGTGTGTGTGTGTGTGTGTGTGTTAGCAGGTGGAAATCTTTGTATGTGTTTTAGCACGTGGAACTCTGTGTTTGTCTGTGTTAGCATATGGAACTGTGTATGTGTGTATTAGCAAGTGGAACTGTCTCTGTGTGTGTGTATTAGCACGAGGAACTCTGTGTATGTGCATGTGTGTTGTGTGTGTGTGGTGTGTCTTAGACATGGAACTCCGTGTGTGTGTTAGCACTTGGAACTCTGTCTGTGTGTGTGTGTGTGTTTGTGTGTTAGCACGTGGAAATCTTTGTATGTGTTTTAGCACGTGGAACTCTGTGTGTTTGTCTGTGTTAGCATGTGGAACTGTGTATGTGTGTACTAGCAAGTGGAACTCTGTGTGTGTGTGTGTGTGTGTATTAGCTCGTTGAACTCTGTGCGCGCGTGTGTGTGTGTTGGCACATGCAACTCTGTGTGTGTGTTAGCACGTGGAACTGTGTGTGTTAGCACTTGGAACTATGTGTGTGACTGTGTGTTAGCACATAGAACTCTTTGTTTGTGTGTTTTAGCATGTGGAAGTCTTTGTGTGTATTAGCACGTGAAACTCTGTGTATATGTGTGTTAGCACGTGGAACTCTGTGTGTGTTAGCATGTGGAACTGTGTGTGTGGTTGCACGTGGAACTCTGTGTGTGTGTGATAGCACTTGGAACTGTGTGTGTGTTAGCACATGGAAGTGTGTGTGTGTTAGCATGTGGAACTCTGTGTGTGTGTTAGCATGTGGAACTGAGTGTGTGTGCGTGTGTGTGTGTGTGTGTGTTAGCACGTGGAACTGTGTGTGTGTGTGTTAGCACGTGGAAATCTGTGTATGTGTTTTAGCACGTGAAACTCTGAATGTGTGTATGCTAACACGTGGATCTCTGTGTGTGTGTGTGTGTGTTGGCACATGCAACTCTGTGTGTGTGTGTGTTAGCATGTGGACCTGTCTGTGTGTGTGTGCGTGTGCGTGTGTGTGTGTGTGTGTGTGTGTGTGTGTGTGTGTGTGTGTGTGTGTGTGTGTTAGCATGTGGAACTGTGTGTGTGTGTGTATTTGCAAGTGGAACTGTGTGTGTGTGCGTGTTAGCATGTGTATCTGTGTGTGTGTGTTAGCACGTAGAACTCCTTATGTGTGTTGATGGCACAAGGAACTCTGTGTGTGTTTGTCTGTGTTAGCATGTGGAACTCTGTGTGTGTGTGTGTGTGTGTGAGTGTGTGTGTGTGTGTTAGCTTGTGTAACTCTGTGTGTGTGTGTGTGTGTTAGCATGTGGAACAGTGTGTGTGTGTGTGTTAGCATGTGGAACTCTGTGTATGTTTGTTAGTACGTGGAACTCTGCATGTGTATGTGTGTGTTAGCACATGGAATACTGTGTGTGTTTGTGTGTGTTAGCACTTGGAACTGTGTGTGTGTTAGCACGTGGAATTCTGTGTGTGTGTGTGTGTGTGTTAGAATGTGGAATTCTGTGTGTGTGTTTCTGTGCATGTTTGCACGTGGAATTCTGTGTGTGTGTTTGTGTATGTGTGTGTGTGTTAGCACATGGAACTGTGTATGTATTAGCATGTGGAACTGTGTGTGTGTATTAGCAAGTGGAACTGTCTCTGTGTGTGTGTATTAGCACGAGGAACTCTGTGTGTGTATATGTGCACGTTAGCACGTGTATCTGTGTGTGTGTGTGTTAGCACGTGGAACTCCTTGTGTGTGTTGTTGTCACATGGAACTCTGTGTGTGTTTATGTTTGTGTCTTAGCACATGGAACTGTGTGTGTGTGTGTGTGTGTGTTAGCACGTGGAAATCTTTGTATGTGTTTTAGCACGTGGAACTCTGTGTATTTGTCTGTGTTAGCATGTGGAACTGTGTATGTGTGTACTAGCAAGTGGAACTGTGTGTGTGTGTGTGTGTGTGTGTGTGTGTGTGTGTGTGTGTGTATTAGCACGTTGAACTCTGTGTGCGCGCGTGTGTGTGTGTTAGCATGTGGAACAATGTGTGTGTGTTAGCACGTGGAACTCTGTGTGTGTATGTTAACACGTGGAACTGTGTGTGTGTGTGTGTGTGTGTTGGCACGTGCAACTCTGTGTGTGAGTGTTAGCACGTAGAACTGTGTGTGTGTCTTTGTGTGTTAGCACATGGAACTCTGTGTGTGTGTTAGGACGTGGATCTCTGTGTGTGTTAGCACATGGAACTCTGTGTGTGTGTGTGTTAGCACGTGGAACTCTGTGTGTGTGTGTGTTAGCATGTGTAACTGTGTGTGTGTTTGTTAGCATGTGGAACTGTGTGTGTGTGTTAGCGCGTGGAACTGTGTGTGTGTGTGTGTGTTAGCACGTTGAACTCTGTGTGTGTGTGTGCTAGCACGTGGAATTCTGTGTGTGTTAGCATGTGGAACTATGTGTGCACGTTAGCACGTGTATCTGTGTGTGTGTGTGTTAGCACGTGGAACTCCTTGTGTGTGTTGTTGTCACATGGAACTCTGTGTGTGTTTGTCTGTGTTAGCTTGTGGAACTGTGTGTGTGTGTGTGTGTGTGTGTACTAGCAAGTGGAACTCTGTGTGTGTGTGTGTGTGTATCAGCACGTTGAACTCTGTGTGGTTGCGTGTGTGTGTGTTAGCACGTGGAACTGTGTGTGTGTCTGTGTGTGTGTGTTAGCATGTGGAACTGTGTGTGTGTGTGTGTGTGTGCTAGCACGTGGAATTCTGTGTGTGTTAGCATGTGGAACTATGTGTGCGTGTTAGCACGTGTATCTGTGTGTGTGTGTGTTAGCACGTGGAACTCTGTGTGTGTGTGTGTTAGCATGTGTAACTGTGTGTGTGTTTGTTAGCATGTGGAACTGTGTGTGTGTGTTAGCGCGTGGAACTGTGTGTGTGTGTGTGTTAGCACGTTGAACTCTGTGTGTGTGTGTGCTAGCACGTGGAATTCTGTGTGTGTTAGCATGTGGAACTATGTGTGCACGTTAGCACGTGTATCTGTGTGTGTGTGTGTTAGCACGTGGAACTCCTTGTGTGTGTTGTTGTCACATGGAACTCTGTGTGTGTTTGTCTGTGTTAGCTTGTGGAACTGTGTGTGTGTGTGTGTGTGTGTGTACTAGCAAGTGGAACTCTGTGTGTGTGTGTGTGTGTATCAGCACGTTGAACTCTGTGTGGTTGCGTGTGTGTGTGTTAGCACGTGGAACTGTGTGTGTGTCTGTGTGTGTGTGTTAGCATGTGGAACTGTGTGTGTGTGTGTGTGTGTGCTAGCACGTGGAATTCTGTGTGTGTTAGCATGTGGAACTATGTGTGCGTGTTAGCACGTGTATCTGTGTGTGTGTGTGTTAGCACGTGGAACTCCTTGTGTGTGTTGTTGTCACATGGAACTCTGTGTGTGTTTGTCTGTGTTAGCTTGTGGAACTGTGTGTGTGTGTGTGTGTGTACTAGCAAGTGGAACTCTGTGTGTGTGTGTGTATCAGCACGTTGAACTCTGTGTGTGTGCGTGTGTGTGTGTTAGCACATGTAACTGTGTGTGTGTCTGTGTGTGTTAGCATGTGGAACTGTGTGTGTGTGTGTGTGTGTGTTAGCACGTGGAACTCTGTGTCTTAGCACGTGAAACTCTATGCGTGTGTCTGTGTTAGCACATGGAACTCTGTGTGTGTGTATAAGCACGTGGAACTCTGTGTGTGTGTGTGTGTGTGTTAGCTTGTGGAACAGTGTGTGTGTGTGTTAGCACGTGGAACTCTGCATGTGTATGTGTGTGTTAGCATGTGAAATACTGTGTGTGTGTATGTGTGTGTTAGCACTTGGAACTATGTGTGTGTATTAGCATGTGGAACTGTGTGTGTGTATTAGCAAGTGGAACTGTCTCTGTGTGTGTGTATTAGCACGAGGAACTCTGTGTATGTGTATGTGTGTTGTGTGTGTGTGGTGTGTCTTAGCACATGGAACTCTGAGTGTGTGTTAGCACTTGGAACTGTGTGTGTGTGTGTGTGTGTGTGTGTGTGTGTGTTAGCACATGGTACTCTGTGTGTGTCTTAGCACGTGAAACTCTGTGCGTGTGTGTGTGTTAGCACATGGAACTGTGTGTGTGTGTATAAGCAAGTGGTACTGACTGTGTGTGTGTGTGTGTGTGTGTGTTAGCTTGTGGAACAGTGTGTGTGTGAGTTAGCACGTGGAACTCTGCATGTGTATGTGTGTTTTAGCACGTGAAATACTGTGTGTGTGTATGTGTGTGTTAGCACTTGGAACTGTGTGTGTGTATTAGCATGTGGAAATGTGTGTGTGTATTAGCAAGTGGAACTATCTGTGTGTGTGTGTGTATTAGCACGAGGAACTCTGTGTATGTGTATGTGTGTTGTGTGTGTGTGTGGTGTGTCTTAACACATGGAACTCTGTGTGTGTGTTAGCACTTGGAACTCTGTGTGTGTGTGTGTGTGTGTGTGTGCGTGTGTGTGTGTGTGTGCGTGTTAGCACGTGGAAATCTTTGTATGTGTTTTAGCACGTGGAACTCTGTGTGTTTGTCTGTGTTAGCATGTGGAACTGTGTATGTGTGTACTAGCAAGTGGAACTGTTGTGTGTGTGTGTGTGTGTGTGTGTGTGTATTAGCACGTTGAACTCTGTGCGCGCGTGTGTGTGTGTTGGCACATGCAACTCTGTGTGTGTGTTAGCACATGGAACTGTGTGTGTTAGCACTTGGAACTCTGTGTGTGTGTTAGCACGTAGAACTCTTTGTTTGTGTGTTTTAGCATGTGGAAGTCTTTGTGTGTATTAGCACGTGAAACTCTGTGTATATGTGTGTTAGCACGTGGAACTCTGTGTGTGTTAGCATGTGGAACTGTGTGTGTGGTTGCACGTGGAACTCTGTGTGTGTGTGATAGCACGTGGAACTGTGTGTGTGTTAGCACATGGAAGTGTGTGTGTGTTAGCATGTGGAACTCTGTGTGTGTGTCAGCATGTGGAACTGAGTGTGTGTGCGTGTGTGTTAGCACGTGGAACTGTGTGTGTGTGTGTTAGCACGTGGAAATCTGTGTATGTGTTTTAGCACGTGAAACTCTGAATGTGTGTATGCTAACACGTGGATCTCTGTGTGTGTGTGTGTGTGTTGGCACATGCAACTCTGTGTGTGTGTGTGTGTTAGCATGTGGACCTGTCTGTGTGTGTGTGTGTGTGTGTGTGTGTGTGTGTGTGTGTGTGTGTGTGTGTGTGTGTGTGTGTGTTAGCATGTGGAACTGTGTGTGTGTGTGTGTATTTGCAAGTTGAACTGTGTGTGTGTGCGTGTTAGCATGTGTATCTGTGTGTGTGTGTTAGCACGTAGAACTCCTTGTGTGTGTTGATGGCACAAGGAACTCTGTGTGTGTTTGTCTGTGTTAGCATGTTGAACTCTGTGTGTGTGTGTGTGTGTGTGTGTGTGTTAGCTTGTGTAACTCTGTGTGTGTGTGTGTGTGTGTTAGCATGTGGAACAGTGTGTGTGTGTGTTAGCACGTGGAACTCTGTGTATGTTTGTTAGTACGTGGAACTCTGCATGTGTATGTGTGTGTTAGCACGTGGAATACTGTGTGTGTTTGTGTGTGTTAGCACTTGGAACTGTGTGTGTGTTAGCACGTGGAATTCTGTGTGTGTGTGTGTATTAGAATGTGGAATTCTGTGTGTGTGTTTCTGTGCATGTTTGCACGTGGAATTCTGTGTGTGTGTTTGTGTATGTGTGTGTGTTAGCACATGGAACTGTGTATGTATTAGCATGTGGAACTGTGTGTGTGTATTAGCAAGTGGAACTGTCTGTGTGTGTGTGTATTAGCACGAGGAACTCTGTGTGTGTATATGTGTGTGTGTTTATGTTTGTGTCTTAGCACATGGAACTCTGTGTGTGTGTGTGTGTGTGTGTGTGTGTGTGTGTGTATGTGTTAGCACGTGGAAATCTTTGTATGTGTTTTAGCACGTGGAACTCTGTGTATTTGTCTGTGTTAGCATGTGGAACTGTGTATGTGTGTACTAGCAAGTGGAACTGTGTGTGTGTGTGTGTTAGCACGTGGAACTCTGTGTATGTTTGTTAGTACGTGGAACTCTGCATGTGTATGTGTGTGTTAGCACATGGAATACTGTGTGTGTTTGTGTGTGTTAGCACTTGGAACTGTGTGTGTGTTAGCACGTGGAATTCTGTGTGTGTGTGTGTGTGTGTTAGAATGTGGAATTCTGTGTGTGTGTTTCTGTGCATGTTTGCACGTGGAATTCTGTGTGTGTGTTTGTGTATGTGTGTGTGTGTTAGCACATGGAACTGTGTATGTATTAGCATGTGGAACTGTGTGTGTGTATTAGCAAGTGGAACTGTCTCTGTGTGTGTGTATTAGCACGAGGAACTCTGTGTGTGTATATGTGTGTGTGTTTATGTTTGTGTCTTAGCACAGGGAACTGTGTGTGTGTGTGTGTGTGTGTGTTAGCACGTGGAAATCTTTGTATGTGTTTTAGCACGTGGAACTCTGTGTATTTGTCTGTGTTAGCATGTGGAACTGTGTATGTGTGTACTAGCAAGTGGAACTGTGTGTGTGTGTGTGTGTGTGTGTGTGTGTGTGTGTGTGTGTGTGTGTGTGTGTATTAGCACATTGAACTCTGTGTGCGCGCGTGTGTGTGTGTTAGCATGTGGAACAATGTGTGTGTGTTAGCACGTGGAACTCTGTGTGTGTATGTTAACACGTGGAACTGTGTGTGTGTGTGTGTGTGTGTTGGCACGTGCAACTCTGTGTGTGAGTGTTAGCACGTAGAACTGTGTGTGTGTCTTTGTGTGTTAGCACATGGAACTCTGTGTGTGTGTTAGGACGTGGATCTCTGTGTGTGTTAGCACATGGAACTCTGTGTGTGTGTGTGTGTTAGCACGTGGAACTCTGTGTGTGTGTGTGTTAGCATGTGTAACTGTGTGTGTGTTTGTTAGCATGTGGAACTGTGTGTGTGTGTTAGCGCGTGGAACTGTGTGTGTGTGTGTTAGCACGTTGAACTCTGTGTGTGTGTGTGCTAGCACGTGGAATTCTGTGTGTGTTAGCATGTGGAACTATGTGTGCACGTTAGCATGTGTATCTGTGTGTGTGTGTGTTAGCACGTGGAACTCCTTGTGTGTGTTGTTGTCACATGGAACTCTGTGTGTGTTTGTCTGTGTTAGCTTGTGGAACTGTGTGTGTGTGTGTGTGTGTGTGTGTGTACTAGCAAGTGGAACTCTGTGTGTGTGTGTGTGTGTATCAGCACGTTGAACTCTGTGTGGGTGCGTGTGTGTGTGTTAGCACGTGGGACTGTGTGTGTGTCTGTGTGTGTGTGTTAGCATGTGGAACTGTGTGTGTGTGTGTGTGTGTGTGTGCTAGCACGTGGAATTCTGTGTGTGTTAGCATGTGGAACTATGTGTGCGTGTTAGCACGTGTATCTGTGTGTGTGTGTGTTAGCACGTGGAACTCCTTGTGTGTGTTGTTGTCACATGGAACTCTGTGTGTGTTTGTCTGTGTTAGCTTGTGGAACTGTGTGTGTGTGTGTGTGTGTGTGTACTAGCAAGTGGAACTCTGTGTGTGTGTGTGTGTGTGTTAGCTTGTGGAACAGTGTGTGTGTGTGTTAGCACGTGGAACTCTGCATGTGTATGTGTGTGTTAGCTTGTGAAATACTGTGTGTGTGTATGTGTGTGTTAGCACTTGGAACTATGTGTGTGTATTAGCATGTGGAACTGTGTGTGTGTATTAGCAAGTGGAACTGTCTCTGTGTGTGTGTATTAGCACGAGGAACTCTGTGTATGTGTATGTGTGTTGTGTGTGTGTGGTGTGTCTTAGCACATGGAACTCTGTGTGTGTGTTAGCACTTGGAACTGTGTGTGTGTGTGTGTGTGTGTGTGTGTGTGTGTTAGCACGTGGTACTCTGTGTGTGTCTTAGCACGTGAAACTCTGTGCGTGTGTGTGTGTTAGCACATGGAACTGTGTGTGTGTGTATAAGCAAGTGGAACTGACTGTGTGTGTGTGTGTGTGTGTGTGTTAGCTTGTGGAACAGTGTGTGTGTGAGTTAGCACGTGGAACTCTGCATGTGTATGTGTGTTTTAGCACGTGAAATACTGTGTGTGTGTATGTGTGTGTTAGCACTTGGAACTGTGTGTGTGTATTAGCATGTGGAAATGTGTGTGTGTATTAGCAAGTGGAACTATCTCTGTGTGTGTGTGTATTAGCACGAGGAACTCTGTGTATGTGTATGTGTGTTGTGTGTGTGTGTGGTGTGTCTTAACACATGGAACTCTGTGTGTGTGTTAGCACTTGGAACTCTGTGTGTGTGTGTGTGTGTGTGTGTGTGCGTGTGTGTGTGTGTGTGCGTGTTAGCACGTGGAAATCTTTGTATGTGTTTTAGCACGTGGAACTCTGTGTGTTTGTCTGTGTTAGCATGTGGAACTGTGTATGTGTGTACTAGCAAGTGGAACTGTTGTGTGTGTGTGTGTGTGTGTGTGTGTGTGTATTAGCACGTTGAACTCTGTGCGCGCGTGTGTGTGTGTTGGCACATGCAACTCTGTGTGTGTGTTAGCACATGGAACTGTGTGTGTTAGCACTTGGAACTCTGTGTGTGTGTTAGCACGTAGAACTCTTTGTTTGTGTGTTTTAGCATGTGGAAGTCTTTGTGTGTATTAGCACGTGAAACTCTGTGTATATGTGTGTTAGCACGTGGAACTCTGTGTGTGTTAGCATGTGGAACTGTGTGTGTGGTTGCACGTGGAACTCTGTGTGTGTGTGATAGCACGTGGAACTGTGTGTGTGTTAGCACATGGAAGTGTGTGTGTGTTAGCATGTGGAACTCTGTGTGTGTGTCAGCATGTGGAACTGAGTGTGTGTGCGTGTGTGTTAGCACGTGGAACTGTGTGTGTGTGTTAGCACGTGGAAATCTGTGTATGTGTTTTAGCACGTGAAACTCTGAATGTGTGTATGCTAACACGTGGATCTCTGTGTGTGTGTGTGTGTTGGCACATGCAACTCTGTGTGTGTGTGTGTGTTAGCATGTGGACCTGTCTGTGTGTGTGTGTGTGTGTGTGTGTGTGTGTGTGTGTGTGTGTGTGTGTGTGTGTGTGTGTGTGTGTGTGTGTGTGTGTGTGTGTGTGTTAGCATGTGGAACTGTGTGTGTGTGTGTGTATTTGCAAGTGGAACTGTGTGTGTGTGCGTGTTAGCATGTGTATCTGTGTGTGTGTGTTAGCACGTAGAACTCCTTGTGTGTGTTGATGGCACAAGGAACTCTGTGTGTGTTTGTCTGTGTTAGCATGTGGAACTCTGTGTGTGTGTGTGTGTGTGTGTGTGTGTGTGTTAGCTTGTGTAACTCTGTGTGTGTGTGTGTGTGTGTTAGCATGTGGAACAGTGTGTGTGTGTGTTAGCACGTGGAACTCTGTGTATGTTTGTTAGTACGTGGAACTCTGCATGTGTATGTGTGTGTTAGCACGTGGAATACTGTGTGTGTTTGTGTGTGTTAGCACTTGGAACTGTGTGTGTGTTAGCACGTGGAATTCTGTGTGTGTGTGTGTGTTAGAATGTGGAATTCTGTGTGTGTGTTTCTGTGCATGTTTGCACGTGGAATTCTGTGTGTGTGTTTGTGTATGTGTGTGTGTGTTAGCACATGGAACTGTGTATGTATTAGCATGTGGAACTGTGTGTGTGTATTAGCAAGTGGAACTGTCTCTGTGTGTGTGTATTAGCACGAGGAACTCTGTGTGTGTATATGTGTGTGTGTTTATGTTTGTGTCTTAGCACATGGAACTCTGTGTGTGTGTGTGTGTGTGTGTGTGTGTGTTAGCACGTGGAAATCTTTGTATGTGTTTTAGCACGTGGAACTCTGTGTATTTGTCTGTGTTAGCATGTGGAACTGTGTATGTGTGTACTAGCAAGTGGAACTGTGTGTGTGTGTGTGTGTGTGTGTGTGTGTGTGTGTGTGTGTGTGTATTAGCACGTTGAACTCTGTGCGCGCGCGTGTGTGTGTTAGCATGTGGAACAATGTGTGTGTGTTAGCACGTGGAACTCTGTGTGTGTATGTTAACACGTGGAACTGTGTGTGTGTGTGTGTGTGTGTGTTGGCACGTGCAACTCTGTGTGTGAGTGTTAGCACGTAGAACTGTGTGTGTGTCTTTGTGTGTTAGCACATGGAACTCTGTGTGTGTGTTAGGACGTGGATCTCTGTGTGTGTTAGCACATGGAACTCTGTGTGTGTGTGTGTGTGTGTTAGCACGTGGAACTCTGTGTGTGTGTTTGTTAGCATGTGGAACTGTGTGTGTGTTAGCGCGTGGAACTGTGTGTGTGTGTGTTAGCACGTTGAACTCTGTGTGTGTGTGTGTGCTAGCACGTGGAATTCTGTGTGTGTTAGCATGTGGAACTATGTGTGCGTGTTAGCACGTGTATCTGTGTGTGTGTGTGTTAGCACGTGGAACTCCTTGTGTGTGTTGTTGTCACATGGAACTCTGTGTGTGTTTGTCTGTGTTAGCTTGTGGAACTGTGTGTGTGTGTGTGTGTGTGTGTACTAGCAAGTGGAACTCTGTGTGTGTGTGTGTGTGTGTATCAGCACGTTGAACTCTGTGTGTGTGCGTGTGTGTGTGTTAGCACGTGGAACTGTGTGTGTGTCTGTGTGTGTGTTAGCATGTGGAACTGTGTGTGTGTGTGTGTGTGTGCTAGCACGTGGAATTCTGTGTGTGTTAGCATGTGGAACTATGTGTGCGTGTTAGCACGTGTATCTGTGTGTGTGTTTTAGCACGTGGAACTCTGTGTGTTTGTCTGTGTTAGCATGTGGAACTGTGTATGTGTGTACTAGCAAGTGGAACTCTGTGTGTGTGTGTGTGTGTATTAGCTCGTTGAACTCTGTGCGCGCATGTGTGTGTGTTGGCACATGCATCTCTGTGTGTGTGTTAGCACGTGGAACTGTGTGTGTTAGCACTTGGAACTCTGTGTGTGTCTGTGTCTTAGCACATAGAACTCTTTGTTTGTGTGTTTTAGCATGTGGAAGTCTTTGTGTGTATTAGCACGTGAAACTCTGTGTATATGTGTGTTAGCACGTGGAACTCTGTGTGTGTTAGCATGTGGAACTGTGTGTGTGGTTGCACGTGGAACTCTGTGTGTGTGTGATAGCACGTGGAACTGTGTGTGTGTTAGCACATGGAAGTGTGTGTGTGTTAGCATGTGGAAATCTGTGTGTGTGTTAGCATGTGGAACTGAGTGTGTGTGCGTGTGTGTTAGCACGTGGAACTGTGTGTGTGTGTGTTAGCACGTGGAAATCTGTGTATGTGTTTTAGCACGTGAAACTCTGAATGTGTGTATGCTAACACGTGGATCTCTGTGTGTGTGTGTGTGTGTTGGCACATGCAACTCTGTGTGTGTGTGTGTTAGCATGTGGACCTGTCTGTGTGTGTGTTTGTGTGTGTGTGTGTGTGTGTGTGTGTGTGTGTGTGTGTGTGTGTGTGTGTGTGTGTGTGTGTGTGTGTGTGTGTTAGCATGTGGAACTGTGTGTGTGTGTGTATTTGCAAGTGGAACTGTGTGTGTGTGCGTGTTAGCATGTGTATCTGTGTGTGTGTGTTAGCACGTAGAACTCCTTGTGTGTGTTGATGGCACAAGGAACTCTGCGTGTGTTTGTCTGTGTTAGCATGTGGAACTCTGTGTGTGTGTGTGTGTGTGTGTGTGTGTTAGCTTGTGTAACTCTGTGTGTGTGTGTGTGTGTGTGTGTGTGTGTGTGTTAGCTTGTGTAACTCTGTGTGTCTGTGTGTGTGTTAGCATGTGGAACAGTGTGTGTGTGTGTTAGCACGTGGAACTCTGTGTATGTTTGTTAGTACGTGGAACTCTGCATGTGTATGTGTGTGTTAGCACGTGGAATACTGTGTGTGTTTGTGTGTGTTAGCACTTGGAACTGTGTGTGTGTTAGCACGTGGAATTCTGTGTGTGTGTGTGTGTTAGAATGTGGAATTCTGTGTGTGTGTTTCTGTGCATGTTTGCACGTGGAATTCTGTGTGTGTGTTTGTGTATGTGTGTGTGTGTTAGCACATGGAACTGTGTATGTATTAGCATGTGGAACTGTGTGTGTGTATTAGCAAGTGGAACTGTCTCTGTGTGTGTGTATTAGCACGAGGAACTCTGTGTGTGTATATGTGTGTGTGTTTATGTTTGTGTCTTAGCACATGGAACTCTGTGTGTGTGTGTGTGTGTGTGTTAGCACGTGGAAATCTTTGTATGTGTTTTAGCACGTGGAACTCTGTGTATTTGTCTGTGTTAGCATGTGGAACTGTGTATGTGTGTACTAGCAAGTGGAACTGTGTGTGTGTGTGTGTGTGTGTGTGTGTGTGTGTGTGTGTGTGTGTGTGTGTGTGTATTAGCACGTTGAACTCTGTGCGCGCGCGTGTGTGTGTTAGCATGTGGAACAATGTGTGTGTGTTAGCACGTGGAACTCTGTGTGTGTATGTTAACACGTGGAACTGTGTGTGTGTGTGTGTGTGTTGGCACGTGCAACTCTGTGTGTGAGTGTTAGCACGTAGAACTGTGTGTGTGTCTTTGTGTGTTAGCACATGGAACTCTGTGTGTGTGTTAGGACGTGGATCTCTGTGTGTGTTAGCACATGGAACTCTGTGTGTGTGTGTGTGTGTTAGCACGTGGAACTCTGTGTCTTAGCACGTGAAACTCTATGCGTGTGTCTGTGTTAGCACATGGAACTCTGTGTGTGTGTATAAGCACGTGGAACTCTCTGTGTGTGTGTGTGTGTGTTAGCTTGTGGAACAGTGTGTGTGTGTGTTAGCACGTGGAACTCTGCATGTGTATGTGTGTGTTAGCATGTGAAATACTGTGTGTGTGTATGTGTGTGTTAGCACTTGGAACTATGTGTGTGTATTAGCATGTGGAACTGTGTGTGTGTATTAGCAAGTGGAACTGTCTCTGTGTGTGCGTATTAGCACGAGGAACTCTGTGTATGTGTATGTGTGTTGTGTGTGTGTGGTGTGTCTTAGCACATGGAACTCTGTGTGTGTGTTAGCACTTGGAACTGTGTGTGTGTGTGTGTGTGTGTGTGTGTGTGTGTGTTAGCACGTGGTACTCTGTGTGTGTCTTAGCACGTGAAACTCTGTGCGTGTGTGTGTGTTAGCACATGGAACTGTGTGTGTGTGTATAAGCAAGTGGAACTGACTGTGTGTGTGTGTGTGTGTGTGTGTGTGTTAGCTTGTGGAACAGTGTGTGTGTGAGTTAGCACATGGAACTCTGCATGTGTATGTGTGTTTTAGCACGTGAAATACTGTGTGTGTGTATGTGTGTGTTAGCACTTGGAACTGTGTGTGTGTATTAGCATGTGGAACTGTGTGTGTGTATTAGCAAGTGGAACTATCTCTGTGTGTGTGTATTAGCACGAGGAACTCTGTGTATGTGTATGTGTGTTGTGTGTGTGTGTGGTGTGTCTTAACACATGGAACTCTGTGTGTGTGTTAGCACTTGGAACTCTGTGTGTGTGTGTGTGTGTGTGAGCGTGTGTGTGTGTGTGTGTGTGCGTGTTAGCACGTGGAAATCTTTGTATGTGTTTTAGCACGTGGAACTCTGTGTGTTTGTCTGTGTTAGCATGTGGAACTGTGTATGTGTGTACTAGCAAGTGGAACTGTTGTGTGTGTGTGTGTGTGTGTGTGTATTAGCACGTTGAACTCTGTGCGCGCGTGTGTGTGTGTTGGCACATGCAACTCTGTGTGTGTGTTAGCACATGGAACTGTGTGTGTTAGCACTTGGAACTCTGTGTGTGTGTTAGCACGTAGAACTCTTTGTTTGTGTGTTTTAGCATGTGGAAGTCTTTGTGTGTATTAGCACGTGAAACTCTGTGTATATGTGTGTTATCACGTGGAACTCTGTGTGTGTTAGCATGTGGAACTGTGTGTGTGGTTGCACGTGGAACTCTGTGTGTGTGTGATAGCACGTGGAACTGTGTGTGTGTTAGCATGTGGAACTCTGTGTGTGTGTTAGCATGTGGAACTGAGTGTGTGTGCGTGTGTGTTAGCACGTGGAACTGTGTGTGTGTGTGAGCACGTGGAAATCTGTGTATGTGTTTTAGCACGTGAAACTCTGAATGTGTGTATGCTAACACATGGATCTCTGTGTGTGTGTGTGTGTGTTGGCACATGCAACTCTGTGTGTGTGTGTGTTAGCATGTGGACCTGTCTGTGTGTGTGTGCGTGTGTGTGTGTGTGTGTGTGTGTGTGTGTGTGTGTGTGTGTGTGTGTGTGTGTGTGTGTGTGTGTGTGTGTGTGTGTGTTAGCATGTGGAACTGTGTGTGTGTGTGTGTGTATTTGCAAGTGGAACTGTGTGTGTGTGCGTGTTAGCATGTGTATCTGTGTGTGTGTGTTAGCACGTAGAACTCCTTGTGTGTGTTGATGGCACAAGGAACTCTGTGTGTGTTTGTCTGTGTTAGCATGTGGAACTCTGTGTGTGTGTGTGTGTGTGTGTGTGTGTGTTAGCTTGTGTAACTCTGTGTGTGTGTGTGTGTGTTAGCATGTGGAACAGTATGTGTGTGTGTTAGCACGTGGAACTCTGTGTATGTTTGTTAGTATGTGGAACTCTGCATGTGTATGTGTGTGTTAGCACGTGGAATACTGTGTGTGTTTGTGTGTGTTAGCACTTGGAACTGTGTGTGTGTTAGCACGTGGAATTCTGTGTGTGTGTGTGTGTTAGAATGTGGAATTCTGTGTGTGTGTTTCTGTGCATGTTTGCACGTGGAATTCTGTGTGTGTGTTTGTGTATGTGTGTGTGTGTTAGCACATGGAACTGTGTATGTATTAGCATGTGGAACTGTGTGTGTGTATTAGCAAGTGGAACTGTCTGTGTGTGTGTGTATTAGCACGAGGAACTCTGTGTGTGTATATGTGTGTGTGTTTATGTTTGTGTCTTAGCACATGGAACTCTGTGTGTGTGTGTGTGTGTGTGTGTGTATGTGTGTGAGTGTTAGCACGTGGAAATCTTTGTATGTGTTTTAGCACGTGGAACTCTGTGTATTTGTCTGTGTTAGCATGTGGAACTGTGTATGTGTGTACTAGCAAGTGGAACTGTGTGTGTGTGTGTGTGTGTGTGTGTGTGTGTGTGTGTGTGTGTATTAGCACGTTGAACTCTGTGCGCGCGCGTGTGTGTGTTAGCATGTGGAACAATGTGTGTGTGTTAGCACGTGGAACTCTGTGTGTGTATGTTAACACGTGGAACTGTGTGTGTGTGTGTGTGTGTATGTTGGCACGTGCAACTCTGTGTGTGAGTGTTAGCACGTAGAACTGTGTGTGTGTCTTTGTGTGTTAGCACATGGAACTCTGTGTGTGTGTTAGGACGTGGATCTCTGTGTGTGTTAGCACATGGAACTCTGTGTGTGTGTGTGTGTGTTAGCACGTGGAACTCTGTGTGTGTGTGTTAGCATGTGTAACTGTGTGTGTGTTTGTTAGCATGTGGAACTGTGTGTGTGTGTTAGCGCGTGGAACTGTGTGTGTGTGTTAGCACGTTGAACTCTGTGTGTGTGTGTGTGCTAGCACGTGGAATTCTGTGTGTGTTAGCATGTGGAACTATGTGTGCGTGTTAGCACGTGTATCTGTGTGTGTGTGTGTTAGCACGTGGAACTCCTTGTGTGTGTTGTTGTCACATGGAACTCTGTGTGTGTTTGTCTGTGTTAGCTTGTGGAATGTGTGTGTGTGTGTGTGTGTGTGTGTACTAGCAAGTGGAACTCTGTGTGTGTGTGTGTGTGTGTATCAGCACGTTGAACTCTGTGTGTGTGCGTGTGTGTGTGTTAGCACGTGGAACTGTGTGTGTGTCTGTGTGTGTGTTAGCATGTGGAACTGTGTGTGTGTGTATGTGTGTGTGCTAGCACGTGGAATTCTGTGTGTGTTAGCATGTGGAACTATGTGTGCGTGTTAGCACGTGTATCTGTGTGTGTGTGTTAGCACGTGGAACTCCTTGTGTGTGTTGTTGTCACATGGAACTCTGTGTGTGTTTGTCTGTGTTAGCTTGTGGAACTGTGTGTGTGTGTGTGTGTGTGTACTAGCAAGTGGAACTCTGTGTGTGTGTGTGTGTATCAGCACGTTGAACTCTGTGTGTGTGCGTGTGTGTGTGTTAGCACATGTAACTGTGTGTGTGTCTGTGTGTGTTAGCATGTGGAACTGTGTGTGTGTGTGTGTGTTAGCACATGGAACTCTGTGTCTTAGCACGTGAAACTCTATGCGTGTGTCTGTGTTAGCACATGGAACTCTGTGTGTGTGTATAAGCACGTGGAACTCTGTGTGTGTGTGAGTGTTAGCTTGTGGAACAGTGTGTGTGTGTGTTAGCACGTGGAACTCTGCATGTGTATGTGTGTGTTAGCATGTGAAATACTGTGTGTGTGTATGTGTGTGTTAGCACTTGGAACTATGTGTGTGTATTAGCATGTGGAACTGTGTGTGTGTATTAGCAAGTGGAACTGTCTCTGTGTGTGTGTATTAGCACGAGGAACTCTGTGTATGTGTATGTGTGTTGTGTGTGTGTGGTGTGTCTTAGCACATGGAACTCTGTGTGTGTGTGTGTGTGTTAGCACGTGGTACTCTGTGTGTGTCTTAGCACGTGAAACTCTGTGCGTGTGTGTGTGTTAGCACATGGAACTGTGTGTGTGTGTATAAGCAAGTGGAACTGACTGTGTGTGTGTGTGTGTGTGTGTGTTAGCTTGTGGAACAGTGTGTGTGTGAGTTAGCACGTGGAACTCTGCATGTGTATGTGTGTTTTAGCACGTGAAATACTGTGTGTGTGTATGTGTGTGTTAGCACTTGGAACTGTGTGTGTGTATTAGCATGTGGAACTGTGTGTGTGTATTAGCAAGTGGAACTATCTCTGTGTGTGTGTATTAGCACGAGGAACTCTGTGTATGTGTAGGTGTGTTGTGTGTGTGTGTGGTGTGTCTTAACACATGGAACTCTGTGTGTGTGTTAGCACTTGGAACTCTGTGTGTGTGTGTGTGTGTGTGTGTGTGTGTGCGTGTGTGTGTGTGTGTGTGCGTGTTAGCACGTGGAAATCTTTGTATGTGTTTTAGCACGTGGAACTCTGTGTGTTTGTCTGTGTTAGCATGTCGAACTGTGTATGTGTGTACAAGCAAGTGGAACTGTTGTGTGTGTGTGTGTGTGTGTGTGTGTGTGTGTGTGTGTATTAGCACGTTGAACTCTGTGCGCGCGTGTGTGTGTGTTGGCACATGCAACTCTTTGTGTGTGTTAGCACATGGAACTGTGTGTGTTAGCACTTGGAACTCTGTGTGTGTGTTAGCACGTAGAACTCTTTGTTTGTGTGTTTTAGCATGTGGAAGTCTTTGTGTGTGTTAGCACGTGAAACTCTGTGTGTATGTGTGTTAGCACGTGGAACTGTGTGTGTGGTTGCACATGGAACTCTGTGTGTGTGTTAGCATGTGGAACTCAGTGTGTATGTTAGCATGTGGAACTCTGTGTGTGTGTGTGTTAGCATGTGGAACTGTGTGTGTGTTAGCACTTGGAACTCTGTGTGTGTTAGCACGTAGAACTCTTTGTTTGTGTGTTTTAGCATGTGGAAGTCTTTGTGTGTGTTAGCACGTGAAACTCTGTGTGTATGTGTGTTAGCACGTGGAACTGTGTGTGTGGTTGCACGTGGAACTCTGTGTGTGTGTTAGCATGTGGAACTCAGTGTGTATGTTAGCATGTGGAAATCTGTGTATGTGTTTTAGCACGTGGAACTCTGAATGTGTGTATGTTAACACGTGGAACAGTGTGTGTGTGTGCGTGTGTGTGTTGGCACGTGCAACTCTGTGTGTGTGTGTTAGCACATGGAACTGTGTGTGTGTTTTTGCAAGTGGAACTGTGTGTGTGTTGTTAGCACGTGGAACTCTGTGTCTGTGTGTTAGCACATGGAAATCTGTGTGTGAGTGTTAGCACATGTGACTGTGTGTGGGTGTCTGTGTGTGTTAGCATGTTGAACTCTGTATGTGTGTGTGTGAGGACGTGGATCTCTGTGTGTGTTAGCACATGGAACTCTCTGTGTGTGTGTGTGTGCGTGTTGGCACATGCAACTCTGTGTGTGTGTGTGTTAGTATGTGGACCTGTATGTGTGTGTTAGCACATACACTGTGTGTATGTCTGTGTATGTGTTAGCACGTGGAACTGTGTATGTGTGTGTTAGCATGTGGAACTCTGTGTATGTGTATGTGTGTTGTGTGTGTGTGTGTGGTGTGTCTTAGCACATGGAACTCTGTCTGTGTGTAAGCACTTGGAACTCTGTGTGTGTGTGTGTGTGTGTGTGTGTGTGTGTGTGTGTGTGTGTGTTAGCAGGTGGAAATCTTTGTATGTGTTTTAGCACGTGGAACTCTGTGTGTTTGTCTGTGTTAGCATGTGGAACTGTGTATGTGTGTACTAGCAAGTGGAACTCTGCATGTGTATGTGTGTTTTAGCACGTGAAATACTGTGTGTGTGTATGTGTGTGTGAGCACTTGGAACTGTGTGTGTGTATTAGCATGTGGAACTGTGTGTGTGTATTAGCAAGTGGAACTATCTCTGTGTGTGTGTGTATTAGCACGAGGAACTCTGTGTATGTGTATGTGTGTTGTGTGTGTGTGTGGTGTGTCTTAACACATGGAACTCTGTGTGTGTGTTAGCACTAGGAACTCCTTGTGTGTGTTGTTGGCACAAGGAACTCTGTGTGTGTTTGTCTGTGTTAGCATGTGGAACTGTGTGTGTGTACTAGCAAGTGGAACTCTGTGTGTGTGTGTGTGTGTGTGTGTGTGTGTGTGTGAGTGTGTCAGCACGTTGAACTCTGTGTGTGTGTGTGTGTGTATCAGCATGTTGAACTCTGTGTGTGTGTGTATCAGCAAGTTGAACTCTGTGTGTGTGTGTGTGTGTGTATCAGCACGTTGAACTCTGTGTGTGTGTGTGTGTGTGTGTGTGTGTGTGTGTGTGTGTGTGTGTGTGTGTATCAGCACGTTGAACTCTGTACGTGTGTGTGTGTGTGTGTGTGTATGTGTGTGTGTATAAGCAAGTGGAACTGCCTGTGTCAGTGTCTGTGTGTGTGTGTGTTAGCACGTGAAACTGTGTGTGTGTGTACCAGCACGTGGAACTGTGTGTGTGTGTGTGTGTGTGTGTGTGTGTGTGTGTGTGTGTGTGTGTGTGTGTGTGTGTGTATTAGCTCGTGGAACTCTGTGTGTGTGTGTGTGTGTGTGTGTGCTAGCACGTGGAATTCTGTGTGTGTTAGCATGTGGAACTATGTGTGCGTGTTAGCACGTGTATCTGTGTGTGTGTGTTAGCACGTGGAACTCCTTCTGTGTGTTGTTGTCACATGGAACTCTGTGTGTTTGTCTGTGTTAGCTTGTGGAACTGTGTGTGTGTGTGTGTGTGTGTACTAGCAAGTGGAACTCTGTGTGTGTGTGTGTGTATCAGCACGTTAAACTCTGTGTGTGTGCGTGTGTGTGTGTTAGCACGTGTAACTGTGTGTGTGTGTTAGCATGTGGAACTGTGTGTGTGTGTGTGTGTGTGCTAGCACGTGGAACTCTGTGTCTTAGCACGTGAAACTGTGCGTGTGTCTGTGTTAGCACATGGAACTGTGTGTGTGTGTATAAGCAAGTGGAACTGACTGTGTGTGTGTGTGTGTGTGTGTGTGTGTGTGTGTGTGTGTGTGTGTGTGTGTGTGTGTGTATTAGCACGTGGAACTATGTGTGTGTATTAGCATGTGGAACTGTGTGTGTGTATTAGCAAGTGGAACTGTCTCTGTGTGTGTGTATTAGCACGAGGAACTCTGTGTATGTGTATGTGTGTTGTGTGTGTGTGGTGTGTCTTAGCACATGGAACTCTGTGTGTGTGTTAGCACTTGGAACTGTGTGTGTGTGTGTGTGTGTGTGTGTGTGTGTGTGTGTGTGTTAGCACGTGGTACTCTGTGTGTGTCCTAGCACGTGAAACTCTGTGCGTGTGTTTGTGTTAGCACATGGAACTGTGTGTGTGTGTATAAGCAAGTGGAACTGACTGTGTGTGTGTGTGTGTGTGTGTGTGTGTGTGTTAGCTTGTGGAACAGTGTGTGTGTGAGTTAGCACGTGGAACTCTGCATGTGTATGTGTGTTTTAGCACGTGAAATACTGTGTGTGTGTATGTGTGTGTTAGCACTTGGAACTGTGTGTGTGTATTAGCATGTGGAACTGTGTGTGTGTATTAGCAAGTGGAACTATCTCTGTGTGTGTGTGTATTAGCACGAGGAACTCTGTGTATGTGTATGTGTGTTGTGTGTGTGTGTGGTGTGTCTTAACACATGGAACTCTGTGTGTGTGTTAGCACTTGGAACTCTGTGTGTGTGTGTGTGTGTGTGTGCGTGTGTGTGTGCGTGTTAGCACGTGGAAATCTTTGTATGTGTTTTAGCACGTGGAACTCTGTGTGTTTGTCTGTGTTAGCATGTGGAACTGTGTATGTGTGTACTAGCAAGTGGAACTGTTGTGTGTGTGTGTGTGTGTGTGTGTGTGTGTGTGTGTATTAGCACGTTGAACTCTGTGCGCGCGTGTGTGTGTTGGCACATGCAACTCTGTGTGTGTGTTAGCACATGGAACTGTGTGTGTTAGCACTTGGAACTCTGTGTGTGTGTTAGCACGTAGAACTCTTTGTTTGTGAGTTTTAGCCTGTGGAAGTCTGTGTGTGTTAGCACGTGAAACTCTGTGTGTATGTGTGTAAGCACGTGGAACTGTGTGTGTGGTTGCACGTGGAACTCTGTGTGTGTGTTAGCATGTGGAACTCAGTGTGTGTGTTAGCATGTGGAACTCAGTGTGTATGTTAGCATGTGGAACTGTGTGTGTGTTAGCATGTGGAACTCAGTGTGTGTGTTAGCATGTGGAACTCAGTGTGTATGTTAGCATGTGGAACTCTGTGTGTGTGTGTGTTAGCATGTGGAACTGTGTGTGTTAGCATGTGGAACTCAGTGTGTGTGTTAACATGTGGAACTCAGTGTGTATGTTAGCATGTGGAACTGTGTGTGTGTTAGCATGTGGAACTCAGTGTGTATGTTAGCATGTGGAACTGTGTGTGTGTGTGTGTGTTAGCATGTGGAACTGTGTGTGTGTTAGCACGTGGAAATCTGTGTATGTGTTTTAGCATGTGGAACTCTGAATGTGTGTATGTTAACACGTGGAACAGTGTGTGTGTGTGTGCATGTGTGTGTTGGCACGTGCAACTCTGTGTGTGTGTGTTAGCACATGGAACTGTGTGTGTGTTTTTGCAAGTGGAACTGTGTGTGTGTTGTTAGCACGTGGAACTCTGTGTCTGTGTGTTAGCACATGGAAATCTGTGTGTGTGTGTTAGCACATGTGACTGTGTGTGGGTGTCTGTGTGTGTTAGCATGTTGAACTCTGTATGTGTGTGTGTGAGGACGTGGATCTCTGTGTGTGTTAGCACATGGAACTCTGTGTGTGTGTGTGTGTGTGTGTGTTGGCACATGCAACTCTATGTGTGTGTGTGTGTTAGTATGTGGACCTGTATGTGTGTGTTAGCACGTACACTATGTGTATGTCTGTGTATGTGTTAGCACGTGGAACTGTGTATGTGTGTGTTAGCATGTGGAACTCTGTGTATGTGTGTTGTGTGTGTGTGTGTGGTGTGTCTTAGCACATGGAACTCTGTCTGTGTGTTAGCACTTGGAACTCTGTCTGTGTGTGTGTGTGTGTGTGTGTGTGTGTGTGTGTGTGTTAGCAGGTGGAAATCTTTGTATGTGTTTTAGCACGTGGAACTCTGTGTGTTTGTCTGTGTTAGCATGTTGGAACTGTGTATGTGTGTATTAGCAAGTGGAACTGTCTCTGTGTGTGTGTATTAGCACGAGGAACTCTGTGTATGTGCATGTGTGTTGTGTGTGTGTGGTGTGTCTTAGACATGGAACTCTGTGTGTGTGTTAGCACTTGGAACTCTGTCTGTGTGTGTGTGTGTTTGTGTGTTAGCACGTGGAAATCTTTGTATGTGTTTTAGCACGTGGAACTCTGTGTGTTTGTCTGTGTTAGCATGTGGAACTGTGTATGTGTGTACTAGCAAGTGGAACTCTGTGTGTGTGTGTGTGTGTGTGTGTGTGTATTAGCTCGTTGAACTCTGTGCGCGCATGTGTGTGTGTTGGCACATGCATCTCTGTGTGTGTGTTAGCACGTGGAACTGTGTGTGTTAGCACTTGGAACTCTGTGTGTGTCTGTGTGTTAGCACATAGAACTCTTTGTTTGTGTGTTTTAGCATGTGGAAGTCTTTGTGTGTATTAGCACGTGAAACTCTGTGTATATGTGTGTTAGCACGTGGAACTCTGTGTGTGTTAGCATGTGGAACTGTGTGTGTGGTTGCACGTGGAACTCTGTGTGTGTGTGATAGCACGTGGAACTGTGTGTGTGTTAGCACATGGAAGTGTGTGTGTGTTAGCATGTGGAACTCTGTGTGTGTGTTAGCATGTGGAACTGAGTGTGTGTGCGTGTGTGTTAGCACGTGGAACTGTGTGTGTGTGTGTTAGCACGTGGAAATCTGTGTATGTGTTTTAGCACGTGAAACTCTGAATGTGTGTATGCTAACACGTGGATCTCTGTGTGTGTGTGTGTGTGTTGGCACATGCAACTCTGTGTGTGTGTGTGTTAGCATGTGGACCTGTCTCTCTGTGTGTGTGTGTGTGTGTGTGTGTGTGTGTGTGTGTGTGTGTGTGTGTGTGTGTGTGTGTGTGTGTGTGTGTGTTAGCATGTGGAACTGTGTGTGTGTGTGTATTTGCAAGTGGAACTGTGTGTGTGTGCGTGTTAGCATGTGTATCTGTGTGTGTGTGTTAGCACGTAGAACTCCTTGTGTGTGTTGATGGCACAAGGAACTCTGTGTGTGTTTGTCTGTGTTAGCATGTGGAACTCTGTGTGTGTGTGTGTGTGTGTGTGTGTGTGTGTGTGTGTGTGTGTGTGTGTGTTAGCTTGTGTAACTCTGTGTGTGTGTGTGTGTGTTAGCATGTGGAACAGTGTGTGTGTTAGCACGTGGAACTCTGTGTATGTTTGTTAGTACGTGGAACTCTGCATGTGTATGTGTGTGTTAGCACGTGGAATACTGTGTGTGTTTGTGTGTGTTAGCACTTGGAACTGTGTGTGTGTTAGCACGTGGAATTCTGTGTGTGTGTGTGTGTTAGAATGTGGAATTCTGTGTGTGTGTTTCTGTGCATGTTTGCACGTGGAATTCTGTGTATGTGTTTGTGTTGTGTGTGTGTGTTAGCACATGGAACTGTGTATGTATTAGCATGTGGAACTGTGTGTGTGTATTAGCAAGTGGAACTGTCTCTGTGTGTGTGTATTAGCACGAGGAACTCTGTGTGTGTATATGTGTGTGTGTTTATGTTTGTGTCTTAGCACATGGAACTCTGTGTGTGTGTGTGTGTGTGTGTGTGTGTTAGCACGTGGAAATCTTTGTATGTGTTTTAGCACGTGGAACTCTGTGTATTTGTCTGTGTTAGCATGTGGAACTGTGTATGTGTGTACTAGCAAGTGGAACTGTGTGTGTGTGTGTGTGTGTGTGTGTGTGTGTGTGTATTAGCACGTTGAACTCTGTGCGCGCGCGTGTGTGTGTTAGCATGTGGAACAATGTGTGTGTGTTAGCACGTGGAACTCTGTGTGTGTATGTTAACACGTGGAACTGTGTGTGTGTGTGTGTGTGTGTGTTGGCACGTGCAACTCTGTGTGTGAGTGTTAGCACGTAGAACTGTGTGTGTGTCTTTGTGTGTTAGCACATGGAACTCTGTGTGTGTGTTAGGACGTGGATCTCTGTGTGTGTTAGCACATGGAACTCTGTGTGTGTGTGTGTGTGTTAGCACGTGGAACTCTGTGTGTGTGTGTGTTAGCATGTGTAACTGTGTGTGTGTTTGTTAGCATGTGGAACTGTGTGTGTGTGTTAGCGCGTGGAACTGTGTGTGTGTGTGTTAGCACGTTGAACTCTGTGTGTGTGTGTGTGTGTGTGTGCTAGCACGTGGAATTCTGTGTGTGTTAGCATGTGGAACTATGTGTGCGTGTTAGCACGTGTATCTGTGTGTGTGTGTGTGTGTTAGCACGTGGAACTCCTTGTGTGTGTTGTTGTCACATGGAACTCTGTGTGTGTTTGTCTGTGTTAGCTTGTGGAACTGTGTGTGTGTGTGTGTGTGTGTGTTAGCACGTGGAACTGTGTGTGTGTCTGTGTGTGTGTTAGCATGTGGAACTGTGTGTGTGTGTGTGTGTGTGCTAGCACGTGGAATTCTGTGTGTGTTAGCATGTGGAACTATGTGTGCGTGTTAGCACGTGTATCTGTGTGTGTGTGTTAGCACGTGGAACTCCTTGTGTGTGTTGTTGTCACATGGAACTCTGTGTGTGTTTGTCTGTGTTAGCTTGTGGAACTGTGTGTGTGTGTGTGTGTGTGTGTGTACTAGCAAGTGGAACTCTGTGTGTGTGTGAGTGTGTGTATCAGCACGTTGAACTCTGTGTGTGTGCGTGAGTGTGTGTTAGCACATGTAACTGTGTGTGTGTCTGTGTGTGTTAGCATGTGGAACTGTGTGTGTGTGTGTGTGTGTTAGCACGTGGAACTCTGTGTCTTAGCACGTGAAACTCTATGCGTGTGTCTGTGTTAGCACATGGAACTCTGTGTGTGTGTATAAGCACGTGGAACTCTGTGTGTGTGTGTGTGTGTTAGCTTGTGGAACAGTGTGTGTGTGTGTTAGCACGTGGAACTCTGCATGTGTATGTGTGTGTTAGCATGTGAAATACTGTGTGTGTGTATGTGTGTGTTAGCACTTGGAACTATGTGTGTGTATTAGCATGTGGAACTGTGTGTGTGTATTAGCAAGTGGAACTGTCTCTGTGTGTGTGTATTAGCACGAGGAACTCTGTGTATGTGTATGTGTGTTGTGTGTGTGTGGTGTGTCTTAGCACATGGAACTCTGTGTGTGTGTTAGCACTTGGAACTGTGTGTGTGTGTGTGTGTGTGTGTGTGTGTGTGTGTTAGCACGTGGTACTCTGTGTGTGTCTTAGCATGTGAAACTCTGTGCGTGTGTGTGTGTTAGCACATGGAACTGTGTGTGTGTGTATAAGCAAGTGGAACTGACTGTGTGTGTGTGTGTGTGTGTGTGTGTGTGTGTTAGCTTGTGGAACAGTGTGTGTGTGAGTTAGCACGTGGAACTCTGCATGTGTATGTGTGTTTTAGCACGTGAAATACTGTGTGTGTGTATGTGTGTGTTAGCACTTGGAACTGTGTGTGTGTATTAGCATGTGGAACTGTGTGTGTGTATTAGCAAGTGGAACTATCTCTGTGTGTGTGTATTAGCACGAGGAACTCTGTGTATGTGTATGTGTGTTGTGTGTGTGTGTGGTGTGTCTTAACACATGGAACTCTGTATGTGTGTTAGCACTTGGAACTCTGTGTGTGTGTGTGTGTGTGTGCGTGTGTGTGTGTGTGTGCGTGTTAGCACGTGGAAATCTTTGTATGTGTTTTAGCACGTTGAACTCTGTGTGTTTGTCTGTGTTAGCATGTGGAACTGTGTATGTGTGTACTAGCAAGTGGAACTGTTGTGTGTGTGTGTGTGTGTATTAGCACGTTGAACTCTGTGCGCGCGTGTGTGTGTGTTGGCACATGCAACTCTGTGTGTGTGTTAGCACATGGAACTGTGTGTGTTAGCACTTGGAACTCTGTGTGTGTGTTAGCACGTAGAACTCTTTGTTTGTGTGTTTTAGCATGTGGAAGTCTTTGTGTGTATTAGCACGTGAAACTCTGTGTATATGTGTGTTAGCACGTGGAACTCTGTGTGTGTTAGCATGTGGAACTGTGTGTGTGGTTGCACGTGGAACTCTGTGTGTGTGTGATAGCACGTGGAACTGTGTGTGTGTTAGCACATGGAAGTATGTGTGTGTTAGCATGTGGAACTCTGTGTGTGTGTTAGCATGTGGAACTGAGTGTGTGTGCGTGTGTGTTAGCACGTGGAACTGTGTGTGTGTGTGTTAGCACGTGGAAATCTGTGTATGTGTTTTAGCACGTGAAACTCTGAATGTGTGTATGCTAACACGTGGATCTCTGTGTGTGTGTGTGTGTGTTGGCACATGCAACTCTGTGTGTGTGTGTGTTAGCATGTGGACCTGTCTGTGTGTGTGTGCGTGCGTGTGCGTGTGCGTGTGCGTGTGTGTGTGTGTGTTAGCATGTGGAACTGTGTGTGTGTGTGTGTATTTGCAAGTGGAACTGTGTGTGTGTGCGTGTTAGCATGTGTATCTGTGTGTGTGTGTTAGCACGTAGAACTCCTTGTGTGTGTTGATGGCACAAGGAACTCTGTGTGTGTTTGTCTGTGTTAGCATGTGGAACTCTGTGTGTGTGTGTGTGTGTGTGTGTGTTAGCTTGTGTAACTCTGTGTGTGTGTGTGTGTTAGCATGTGGAACAGTGTGTGTGTGTGTTAGCACGTGGAACTCTGTGTATGTTTGTTAGTACGTGGAACTCTGCATGTGTATGTGTGTGTTAGCACGTGGAATACTGTGTGTGTTTGTGTGTGTTAGCACTTGGAACTGTGTGTGTGTTAGCACGTGGAATTCTGTGTGTGTGTGTTTGTTAGAATGTGGAATTCTGTGTGTGTGTTTCTGTGCATGTTTGCACGTGGAATTCTGTGTGTGTGTTTGTGTATGTGTGTGTGTGTTAGCACATGGAACTGTGTATGTATTAGCATGTGGAACTGTGTGTGTGTATTAGCAAGTGGAACTGTCTGTGTGTGTGTGTATTAGCACGAGGAACTCTGTGTGTGTATATGTGTGTGTGTTTATGTTTGTGTCTTAGCACATGGAACTCTGTGTGTGTGTGTGTGTGTGTGTGTGTGTGTGTGTTAGCACGTGGAAATCTTTGTATGTGTTTTAGCACGTGGAACTCTGTGTATTTGTCTGTGTTAGCATGTGGAACTGTGTATGTGTGTACTAGCAAGTGGAACTGTGTGTGTGTGTGTGTGTGTGTGTGTGTGTGTGTGTGTGTGTGTGTGTGTGTGTGTATTAGCACGTTGAACTCTGTGCGCGCGCGTGTGTGTGTTAGCATGTGGAACAATGTGTGTGTGTTAGCACGTGGAACTCTGTGTGTGTATGTTAACACGTGGAACTGTGTGTGTGTGTGTGTGTGTGTGTGTGTTGGCACGTGCAACTCTGTGTGTGAGTGTTAGCACGTAGAACTGTGTGTGTGTCTTTGTGTGTTAGCACATGGAACTCTGTGTGTGTGTTAGGACGTGGATCTCTGTGTGTGTTAGCACATGGAACTCTGTGTGTGTGTGTGTGTGTGTTAGCACGTGGAACTCTGTGTGTGTGTGTGTTAGCATGTGTAACTGTGTGTGTGTTTGTTAGCATGTGGAACTGTGTGTGTGTGTTAGCGCGTGGAACTGTGTGTGTGTGTGTTAGCACGTTGAACTCTGTGTGTGTGTGTGTGTGTGCTAGCACGTGGAATTCTGTGTGTGTTAGCATGTGGAACTATGTGTGCGTGTTAGCACGTGTATCTGTGTGTGTGTGTGTGTGTTAGCACGTGGAACTCCTTGTGTGTGTTGTTGTCACATGGAACTCTGTGTGTGTTTGTCTGTGTTAGCTTGTGGAACTGTGTGTGTGTGTGTGTGTGTGTGTGTGTGTACTAGCAAGTGGAACTCTGTGTGTGTGTGTGTGTATCAGCACGTTGAACTCTGTGTGTGTGCGTGTGTGTGTGTTAGCACGTGGAACTGTGTGTGTGTCTGTGTGTGTGTTAGCATGTGGAACTGTGTGTGTGTGTGTGTGTGTGCTAGCACGTGGAATTCTGTGTGTGTTAGCATGTGGAACTATGTGTGCGTGTTAGCACGTGTATCTGTGTGTGTGTGTTAGCACGTGGAACTCCTTGTGTGTGTTGTTGTCACATGGAACTCTGTGTGTGTTTGTCTGTGTTAGCTTGTGGAACTGTGTGTGTGTGTGTGTGTGTGTGTACTAGCAAGTGGAACTCTGTGTGTGTGTGTGTGTGTGTATCAGCACGTTGAACTCTGTGTGTGTGCGTGAGTGTGTGTTAGCACATGTAACTGTGTGTGTGTCTGTGTGTGTTAGCATGTGGAACTGTGTGTGTGTGTGTGTGTTAGCACGTGGAACTCTGTGTCTTAGCACGTGAAACTCTATGCGTGTGTCTGTGTTAGCACATGGAACTCTGTGTGTGTGTATAAGCACGTGGAACTCTGTGTGTGTGTGTGTGTGTTAGCTTGTGGAACAGTGTGTGTGTGTGTTAGCACGTGGAACTCTGCATGTGTATGTGTGTGTTAGCATGTGAAATACTGTGTGTGTGTATGTGTGTGTTAGCACTTGGAACTATGTGTGTGTATTAGCATGTGGAACTGTGTGTGTGTATTAGCAAGTGGAACTGTCTCTGTGTGTGTGTATTAGCACGAGGAACTCTGTGTATGTGTATGTGTGTTGTGTGTGTGTGGTGTGTCTTAGCACATGGAACTCTGTGTGTGTGTTAGCACTTGGAACTGTGTGTGTGTGTGTGTGTGTGTGTGTGTGTGTGTGTGTGTGTTAGCACGTGGTACTCTGTGTGTGTCTTAGCACGTGAAACTCTGTGCGTGTGTGTGTGTTAGCACATGGAACTGTGTGTGTGTGTATAAGCAAGTGGAACTGACTGTGTGTGTGTGTGTGTGTGTGTGTGTGTGTTAGCTTGTGGAACAGTGTGTGTGTGAGTTAGCACGTGGAACTCTGCATGTGTATGTGTGTTTTAGCACGTGAAATACTGTGTGTGTATATGTGTGTGTTAGCACTTGGAACTGTGTGTGTGTATTAGCATGTGGAACTGTGTGTGTGTACTAGCAAGTGGAACTCTGTGTGTGTGTGTGTGTGTGTGTGTGTGTATTAGCTCGTTGAACTCTGTGCGCGCATGTGTGTGTGTTGGCACATGCATCTCTGTGTGTGTGTTAGCACGTGGAACTGTGTGTGTTAGCACTTGGAACTCTGTGTGTGTCTGTGTGTTAGCACATAGAACTCTTTGTTTGTGTGTTTTAGCATGTGGAAGTCTTTGTGTGTATTAGCACGTGAAACTCTGTGTATATGTGTGTTAGCACGTGGAACTCTGTGTGTGTTAGCATGTGGAACTGTGTGTGTGGTTGCACGTGGAACTCTGTGTGTGTGTGATAGCACGTGGAACTGTGTGTGTGTTAGCACATGGAAGTGTGTGTGTGTTAGTATGTGGAACTCTGTGTGTGTGTTAGCATGTGGAACTGAGTGTGTGTGCGTGTGTGTTAGCACGTGGAACTGTGTGTGTGTGTGTTAGCACGTGGAAATCTGTGTATGTGTTTTAGCACGTGAAACTCTGAATGTGTGTATGCTAACACGTGGATCTCTGTGTGTGTGTGTGTGTGTTGGCACATGCAACTCTGTGTGTGTGTGTGTTAGCATGTGGACCTGTCTCTCTGTGTGTGTGTGTGTGTGTGTGTGTGTGTGTGTGTGTGTGTGTGTGTGTGTGTGTGTGTGTGTGTGTGTGTGTGTGTTAGCATGTGGAACTGTGTGTGTGTGTGTATTTGCAAGTGGAACTGTGTGTGTGTGCGTGTTAGCATGTGTATCTGTGTGTGTGTGTTAGCACGTAGAACTCCTTGTGTGTGTTGATGGCACAAGGAACTCTGTGTGTGTTTGTCTGTGTTAGCATGTGGAACTCTGTGTGTGTGTGTGTGTGTGTGTGTGTGTGTGTGTGTGTGTGTGTGTGTTAGCTTGTGTAACTCTGTGTGTGTGTGTGTGTGTTAGCATGTGGAACAGTGTGTGTGTTAGCACGTGGAACTCTGTGTATGTTTGTTAGTACGTGGAACTCTGCATGTGTATGTGTGTGTTAGCACGTGGAATACTGTGTGTGTTTGTGTGTGTTAGCACTTGGAACTGTGTGTGTGTTAGCACGTGGAATTCTGTGTGTGTGTGTGTGTTAGAATGTGGAATTCTGTGTGTGTGTTTCTGTGCATGTTTGCACGTGGAATTCTGTGTGTGTGTTTGTGTTGTGTGTGTGTGTTAGCACATGGAACTGTGTATGTATTAGCATGTGGAACTGTGTGTGTGTATTAGCAAGTGGAACTGTCTCTGTGTGTGTGTATTAGCACGAGGAACTCTGTGTGTGTATATGTGTGTGTGTTTATGTTTGTGTCTTAGCACATGGAACTCTGTGTGTGTGTGTGTGTGTGTGTGTGTGTTAGCACGTGGAAATCTTTGTATGTGTTTTAGCACGTGGAACTCTGTGTATTTGTCTGTGTTAGCATGTGGAACTGTGTATGTGTGTACTAGCAAGTGGAACTGTGTGTGTGTGTGTGTGTGTGTGTGTGTGTGTGTGTGTATTAGCACGTTGAACTCTGTGCGCGCGCGTGTGTGTGTTAGCATGTGGAACAATGTGTGTGTGTTAGCACGTGGAACTCTGTGTGTGTATGTTAACACGTGGAACTGTGTGTGTGTGTGTGTGTGTGTGTGTTGGCACGTGCAACTCTGTGTGTGAGTGTTAGCACGTAGAACTGTGTGTGTGTCTTTGTGTGTTAGCACATGGAACTCTGTGTGTGTGTTAGGACGTGGATCTCTGTGTGTGTTAGCACATGGAACTCTGTGTGTGTGTGTGTGTGTTAGCACGTGGAACTCTGTGTGTGTGTGTGTTAGCATGTGTAACTGTGTGTGTGTTTGTTAGCATGTGGAACTGTGTGTGTGTGTTAGCGCGTGGAACTGTGTGTGTGTGTGTTAGCACGTTGAACTCTGTGTGTGTGTGTGTGTGTGTGTGCTAGCACGTGGAATTCTGTGTGTGTTAGCATGTGGAACTATGTGTGCGTGTTAGCACGTGTATCTGTGTGTGTGTGTGTGTGTTAGCACGTGGAACTCCTTGTGTGTGTTGTTATCACATGGAACTCTGTGTGTGTTTGTCTGTGTTAGCTTGTGGAACTGTGTGTGTGTGTGTGTGTGTGTGTGTTAGCACGTGGAACTGTGTGTGTGTCTGTGTGTGTGTTAGCATGTGGAACTGTGTGTGTGTGTGTGTGTGTGCTAGCACGTGGAATTCTGTGTGTGTTAGCATGTGGAACTATGTGTGCGTGTTAGCACGTGTATCTGTGTGTGTGTGTTAGCACGTGGAACTCCTTGTGTGTGTTGTTGTCACATGGAACTCTGTGTGTGTTTGTCTGTGTTAGCTTGTGGAACTGTGTGTGTGTGTGTGTGTGTGTGTGTACTAGCAAGTGGAACTCTGTGTGTGTGTGAGTGTGTGTATCAGCACGTTGAACTCTGTGTGTGTGCGTGAGTGTGTGTTAGCACATGTAACTGTGTGTGTGTCTGTGTGTGTTAGCACGTGGAACTGTGTGTGTGTGTGTGTGTGTTAGCACGTGGAACTCTGTGTCTTAGCACGTGAAACTCTATGCGTGTGTCTGTGTTAGCACATGGAACTCTGTGTGTGTGTATAAGCACGTGGAACTCTGTGTGTGTGTGTGTGTGTGTTAGCTTGTGGAACAGTGTGTGTGTGTGTTAGCACGTGGAACTCTGCATGTGTATGTGTGTGTTAGCATGTGAAATACTGTGTGTGTGTATGTGTGTGTTAGCACTTGGAACTATGTGTGTGTATTAGCATGTGGAACTGTGTGTGTGTATTAGCAAGTGGAACTGTCTCTGTGTGTGTGTATTAGCACGAGGAACTCTGTGTATGTGTATGTGTGTTGTGTGTGTGTGGTGTGTCTTAGCACATGGAACTCTGTGTGTGTGTTAGCACTTGGAACTGTGTGTGTGTGTGTGTGTGTGTGTGTGTGTGTGTGTTAGCACGTGGTACTCTGTGTGTGTCTTAGCATGTGAAACTCTGTGCGTGTGTGTGTGTTAGCACATGGAACTGTGTGTGTGTGTATAAGCAAGTGGAACTGACTGTGTGTGTGTGTGTGTGTGTGTGTGTGTGTGTTAGCTTGTGGAACAGTGTGTGTGTGAGTTAGCACGTGGAACTCTGCATGTGTATGTGTGTTTTAGCACGTGAAATACTGTGTGTGTGTATGTGTGTGTTAGCACTTGGAACTGTGTGTGTGTATTAGCATGTGGAACTGTGTGTGTGTATTAGCAAGTGGAACTATCTCTGTGTGTGTGTATTAGCACGAGGAACTCTGTGTATGTGTATGTGTGTTGTGTGTGTGTGTGGTGTGTCTTAACACATGGAACTCTGTATGTGTGTTAGCACTTGGAACTCTGTGTGTGTGTGTGTGTGTGTGCGTGTGTGTGTGTGTGTGCATGTTAGCACGTGGAAATCTTTGTATGTGTTTTAGCACGTTGAACTCTGTGTGTTTGTCTGTGTTAGCATGTGGAACTGTGTATGTGTGTACTAGCAAGTGGAACTGTTGTGTGTGTGTGTGTGTGTATTAGCACGTTGAACTCTGTGCGCGCGTGTGTGTGTGTTGGCACATGCAACTCTGTGTGTGTGTTAGCACATGGAACTGTGTGTGTTAGCACTTGGAACTCTGTGTGTGTGTTAGCACGTAGAACTCTTTGTTTGTGTGTTTTAGCATGTGGAAGTCTTTGTGTGTATTAGCACGTGAAACTCTGTGTATATGTGTGTTAGCACGTGGAACTCTGTGTGTGTTAGCATGTGGAACTGTGTGTGTGGTTGCACGTGGAACTCTGTGTGTGTGTGATAGCACGTGGAACTGTGTGTGTGTTAGCACATGGAAGTATGTGTGTGTTAGCATGTGGAACTCTGTGTGTGTGTTAGCATGTGGAACTGAGTGTGTGTGCGTGTGTGTTAGCACGTGGAACTGTGTGTGTGTGTGTTAGCACGTGGAAATCTGTGTATGTGTTTTAGCACGTGAAACTCTGAATGTGTGTATGCTAACACGTGGATCTCTGTGTGTGTGTGTGTGTGTTGGCACATGCAACTCTGTGTGTGTGTGTGTTAGCATGTGGACCTGTCTGTGTGTGTGTGCGTGCGTGTGCGTGTGCGTGTGCGTGTGTGTGTGTGTGTTAGCATGTGGAACTGTGTGTGTGTGTGTGTATTTGCAAGTGGAACTGTGTGTGTGTGCGTGTTAGCATGTGTATCTGTGTGTGTGTGTTAGCACGTAGAACTCCTTGTGTGTGTTGATGGCACAAGGAACTCTGTGTGTGTTTGTCTGTGTTAGCATGTGGAACTCTGTGTGTGTGTGTGTGTGTGTGTGTGTTAGCTTGTGTAACTCTGTGTGTGTGTGTGTGTTAGCATGTGGAACAGTGTGTGTGTGTGTTAGCACGTGGAACTCTGTGTATGTTTGTTAGTACGTGGAACTCTGCATGTGTATGTGTGTGTTAGCACGTGGAATACTGTGTGTGTTTGTGTGTGTTAGCACTTGGAACTGTGTGTGTGTTAGCACGTGGAATTCTGTGTGTGTGTGTTTGTTAGAATGTGGAATTCTGTGTGTGTGTTTCTGTGCATGTTTGCACGTGGAATTCTGTGTGTGTGTTTGTGTATGTGTGTGTGTGTTAGCACATGGAACTGTGTATGTATTAGCATGTGGAACTGTGTGTGTGTATTAGCAAGTGGAACTGTCTGTGTGTGTGTGTATTAGCACGAGGAACTCTGTGTGTGTATATGTGTGTGTGTTTATGTTTGTGTCTTAGCACATGGAACTCTGTGTGTGTGTGTGTGTGTGTGTGTGTGTGTTAGCACGTGGAAATCTTTGTATGTGTTTTAGCACGTGGAACTCTGTGTATTTGTCTGTGTTAGCATGTGGAACTGTGTATGTGTGTACTAGCAAGTGGAACTGTGTGTGTGTGTGTGTGTGTGTGTGTGTGTGTGTGTGTGTGTGTGTATTAGCACGTTGAACTCTGTGCGCGCGCGTGTGTGTGTTAGCATGTGGAACAATGTGTGTGTGTTAGCACGTGGAACTCTGTGTGTGTATGTTAACACGTGGAATTGTGTGTGTGTGTGTGTGTGTGTGTGTGTTGGCACGTGCAACTCTGTGTGTGAGTGTTAGCACGTAGAACTGTGTGTGTGTCTTTGTGTGTTAGCACATGGAACTCTGTGTGTGTGTTAGGACGTGGATCTCTGTGTGTGTTAGCACATGGAACTCTGTGTGTGTGTGTGTGTGTGTTAGCACGTGGAACTCTGTGTGTGTGTGTGTTAGCATGTGTAACTGTGTGTGTGTTTGTTAGCATGTGGAACTGTGTGTGTGTGTTAGCGCGTGGAACTGTGTGTGTGTGTGTTAGCACGTTGAACTCTGTGTGTGTGTGTGTGTGTGCTAGCACGTGGAATTCTGTGTGTGTTAGCATGTGGAACTATGTGTGCGTGTTAGCACGTGTATCTGTGTGTGTGTGTGTGTGTTAGCACGTGGAACTCCTTGTGTGTGTTGTTGTCACATGGAACTCTGTGTGTGTTTGTCTGTGTTAGCTTGTGGAACTGTGTGTGTGTGTGTGTGTGTGTGTGTACTAGCAAGTGGAACTCTGTGTGTGTGTGTGTGTATCAGCACGTTGAACTCTGTGTGTGTGCGTGTGTGTGTGTTAGCACGTGGAACTGTGTGTGTGTCTGTGTGTGTGTTAGCATGTGGAACTGTGTGTGTGTGTGTGTGTGTGCTAGCACGTGGAATTCTGTGTGTGTTAGCATGTGGAACTATGTGTGCGTGTTAGCACGTGTATCTGTGTGTGTGTGTTAGCACGTGGAACTCCTTGTGTGTGTTGTTGTCACATGGAACTCTGTGTGTGTTTGTCTGTGTTAGCTTGTGGAACTGTGTGTGTGTGTGTGTGTGTGTGTACTAGCAAGTGGAACTCTGTGTGTGTGTGTGTGTGTGTATCAGCACGTTGAACTCTGTGTGTGTGCGTGAGTGTGTGTTAGCACATGTAACTGTGTGTGTGTCTGTGTGTGTTAGCATGTGGAACTGTGTGTGTGTGTGTGTGTTAGCACGTGGAACTCTGTGTCTTAGCACGTGAAACTCTATGCGTGTGTCTGTGTTAGCACATGGAACTCTGTGTGTTTGTATAAGCACGTGGAACTCTGTGTGTGTGTGTGTGTGTTAGCTTGTGGAACAGTGTGTGTGTGTGTTAGCACGTGGAACTCTGCATGTGTATGTGTGTGTTAGCATGTGAAATACTGTGTGTGTGTATGTGTGTGTTAGCACTTGGAACTATGTGTGTGTATTAGCATGTGGAACTGTGTGTGTGTATTAGCAAGTGGAACTGTCTCTGTGTGTGTGTATTAGCACGAGGAACTCTGTGTATGTGTATGTGTGTTGTGTGTGTGTGGTGTGTCTTAGCACATGGAACTCTGTGTGTGTGTTAGCACTTGGAACTGTGTGTGTGTGTGTGTGTGTGTGTGTGTGTGTGTGTGTTAGCACGTGGTACTCTGTGTGTGTCTTAGCACGTGAAACTCTGTGCGTGTGTGTGTGTTAGCACATGGAACTGTGTGTGTGTGTATAAGCAAGTGGAACTGACTGTGTGTGTGTGTGTGTGTGTGTGTGTGTGTGTTAGCTTGTGGAACAGTGTGTGTGTGAGTTAGCACGTGGAACTCTGCATGTGTATGTGTGTTTTAGCACGTGAAATACTGTGTGTGTATATGTGTGTGTTAGCACTTGGAACTGTGTGTGTGTATTAGCATGTGGAACTGTGTGTGTGTATTAGCAAGTGGAACTATCTCTGTGTGTGTGTATTAGCACGAGGAACTCTGTGTATGTGTATGTGTGTTGTGTGTGTGTGTGGTGTGTCTTAACACATGGAACTCTGTATGTGTGTTAGCACTTGGAACTCTGTGTGTGTGTGTGTGTGTGTGTGCGTGTGTGTGTGTGTGTGCGTGTTAGCACGTGGAAATCTTTGTATGTGTTTTAGCACGTTGAACTCTGTGTGTTTGTCTGTGTTAGCATGTGGAACTGTGTATGTGTGTACTAGCAAGTGGAACTGTTGTGTGTGTGTGTGTGTGTGTATTAGCTCGTTGAACTCTGTGCGCGCATGTGTGTGTGTTGGCACATGCATCTCTGTGTGTGTGTTAGCACGTGGAACTGTGTGTGTTAGCACTTGGAACTCTGTGTGTGTCTGTGTGTTAGCACATAGAACTCTTTGTTTGTGTGTTTTAGCATGTGGAAGTCTTTGTGTGTATTAGCACGTGAAACTCTGTGTATATGTGTGTTAGCACGTGGAACTCTGTGTGTGTTAGCATGTGGAACTGTGTGTGTGGTTGCACGTGGAACTCTGTGTGTGTGTGATAGCACGTGGAACTGTGTGTGTGTTAGCACATGGAAGTGTGTGTGTGTTAGCATGTGGAACTCTGTGTGTGTGTTAGCATGTGGAACTGAGTGTGTGTGCGTGTGTGTTAGCACGTGGAACTGTGTGTGTGTGTGTTAGCACGTGGAAATCTGTGTATGTGTTTTAGCACGTGAAACTCTGAATGTGTGTATGCTAACACGTGGATCTCTGTGTGTGTGTGTGTGTGTTGGCACATGCAACTCTGTGTGTGTGTGTGTTAGCATGTGGACCTGTCTCTCTCTGTGTGTGTGTGTGTGTGTGTGTGTGTGTGTGTGTGTGTGTGTGTGTGTGTGTGTGTGTGTGTGTGTGTGTTAGCATGTGGAACTGTGTGTGTGTGTGTATTTGCAAGTGGAACTGTGTGTGTGTGCGTGTTAGCATGTGTATCTGTGTGTGTGTGTTAGCACGTAGAACTCCTTGTGTGTGTTGATGGCACAAGGAACTCTGTGTGTGTTTGTCTGTGTTAGCATGTGGAACTCTGTGTGTGTGTGTGTGTGTGTGTGTGTGTGTGTGTGTGTGTGTGTTAGCTTGTGTAACTCTGTGTGTGTGTGTGTGTGTTAGCATGTGGAACAGTGTGTGTGTTAGCACGTGGAACTGTGTATGTTTGTTAGTACGTGGAACTCTGCATGTGTATGTGTGTGTTAGCACGTGGAATACTGTGTGTGTTTGTGTGTGTTAGCACTTGGAACTGTGTGTGTGTTAGCACGTGGAATTCTGTGTGTGTGTGTGTGTTAGAATGTGGAATTCTGTGTGTGTGTTTCTGTGCATGTTTGCACGTGGAATTCTGTGTGTGTGTTTGTGTTGTGTGTGTGTGTTAGCACATGGAACTGTGTATGTATTAGCATGTGGAACTGTGTGTGTGTATTAGCAAGTGGAACTGTCTCTGTGTGTGTGTATTAGCACGAGGAACTCTGTGTGTGTATATGTGTGTGTGTTTATGTTTGTGTCTTAGCACATGGAACTCTGTGTGTGTGTGTGTGTGTGTGTGTGTGTGTTAGCACGTGGAAATCTTTGTATGTGTTTAAGCACGTGGAACTCTGTGTATTTGTCTGTGTTAGCATGTGGAACTGTGTATGTGTGTACTAGCAAGTGGAACTGTGTGTGTGTGTGTGTGTGTGTGTGTGTGTGTGTGTGTGTGTATTAGCACGTTGAACTCTGTGCGCGCGCGTGTGTGTGTTAGCATGTGGAACAATGTGTGTGTGTTAGCACGTGGAACTCTGTGTGTGTATGTTAACACGTGGAACTGTGTGTGTGTGTGTGTGTGTGTGTTGGCACGTGCAACTCTGTGTGTGAGTGTTAGCACGTAGAACTGTGTGTGTGTCTTTGTGTGTTAGCACATGGAACTCTGTGTGTGTGTTAGGACGTGGATCTCTGTGTGTGTTAGCACATGGAACTCTGTGTGTGTGTGTGTGTGTTAGCACGTGGAACTCTGTGTGTGTGTGTGTTAGCATGTGTAACTGTGTGTGTGTTTGTTAGCATGTGGAACTGTGTGTGTGTGTTAGCGCGTGGAACTGTGTGTGTGTGTGTTAGCACGTTGAACTCTGTGTGTGTGTGTGTGTGTGTGTGCTAGCACGTGGAATTCTGTGTGTGTTAGCATGTGGAACTATGTGTGCGTGTTAGCACGTGTATCTGTGTGTGTGTGTGTGTGTTAGCACGTGGAACTCCTTGTGTGTGTTGTTGTCACATGGAACTCTGTGTGTGTTTGTCTGTGTTAGCTTGTGGAACTGTGTGTGTGTGTGTGTGTGTGTGTTAGCACGTGGAACTGTGTGTGTGTCTGTGTGTGTGTTAGCATGTGGAACTGTGTGTGTGTGTGTGTGTGTGCTAGCACGTGGAATTCTGTGTGTGTTAGCATGTGGAACTATGTGTGCGTGTTAGCACGTGTATCTGTGTGTGTGTGTTAGCACGTGGAACTCCTTGTGTGTGTTGTTGTCACATGGAACTCTGTGTGTGTTTGTCTGTGTTAGCTTGTGGAACTGTGTGTGTGTGTGTGTGTGTGTGTGTACTAGCAAGTGGAACTCTGTGTGTGTGTGAGTGTGTGTATCAGCACGTTGAACTCTGTGTGTGTGCGTGAGTGTGTGTTAGCACATGTAACTGTGTGTGTGTCTGTGTGTGTTAGCATGTGGAACTGTGTGTGTGTGTGTGTGTGTTAGCACGTGGAACTCTGTGTCTTAGCACGTGAAACTCTATGCGTGTGTCTGTGTTAGCACATGGAACTCTGTGTGTGTGTATAAGCACGTGGAACTCTGTGTGTGTGTGTGTGTGTGTTAGCTTGTGGAACAGTGTGTGTGTGTGTTAGCACGTGGAACTCTGCATGTGTATGTGTGTGTTAGCATGTGAAATACTGTGTGTGTGTATGTGTGTGTTAGCACTTGGAACTATGTGTGTGTATTAGCATGTGGAACTGTGTGTGTGTATTAGCAAGTGGAACTGTCTCTGTGTGTGTGTATTAGCACGAGGAACTCTGTGTATGTGTATGTGTGTTGTGTGTGTGTGGTGTGTCTTAGCACATGGAACTCTGTGTGTGTGTTAGCACTTGGAACTCTGTGTGTGTGTGTGTGTGTGTGTGTGTGTGTGTGTTAGCACGTGGTACTCTGTGTGTGTCTTAGCATGTGAAACTCTGTGCGTGTGTGTGTGTTAGCACATGGAACTGTGTGTGTGTGTATAAGCAAGTGGAACTGACTGTGTGTGTGTGTGTGTGTGTGTGTGTGTGTGTTAGCTTGTGGAACAGTGTGTGTGTGAGTTAGCACGTGGAACTCTGCATGTGTATGTGTGTTTTAGCACGTGAAATACTGTGTGTGTGTATGTGTGTGTTAGCACTTGGAACTGTGTGTGTGTATTAGCATGTGGAACTGTGTGTGTGTATTAGCAAGTGGAACTATCTCTGTGTGTGTGTATTAGCACGAGGAACTCTGTGTATGTGTATGTGTGTTGTGTGTGTGTGTGGTGTGTCTTAACACATGGAACTCTGTATGTGTGTTAGCACTTGGAACTCTGTGTGTGTGTGTGTGTGTGTGCGTGTGTGTGTGTGTGTGCGTGTTAGCACGTGGAAATCTTTGTATGTGTTTTAGCACGTTGAACTCTGTGTGTTTGTCTGTGTTAGCATGTGGAACTGTGTATGTGTGTACTAGCAAGTGGAACTGTTGTGTGTGTGTGTGTGTGTGTATTAGCACGTTGAACTCTGTGCGCGCGTGTGTGTGTGTTGGCACATGCAACTCTGTGTGTGTGTTAGCACATGGAACTGTGTGTGTTAGCACTTGGAACTCTGTGTGTGTGTTAGCACGTAGAACTCTTTGTTTGTGTGTTTTAGCATGTGGAAGTCTTTGTGTGTATTAGCACGTGAAACTCTGTGTATATGTGTGTTAGCACGTGGAACTCTGTGTGTGTTAGCATGTGGAACTGTGTGTGTGGTTGCACGTGGAACTCTGTGTGTGTGTGATAGCACGTGGAACTGTGTGTGTGTTAGCACATGGAAGTATGTGTGTGTTAGCATGTGGAACTCTGTGTGTGTGTTAGCATGTGGAACTGAGTGTGTGTGCGTGTGTGTTAGCACGTGGAACTGTGTGTGTGTGTGTGTTAGCACGTGGAAATCTGTGTATGTGTTTTAGCACGTGAAACTCTGAATGTGTGTATGCTAACACGTGGATCTCTGTGTGTGTGTGTGTGTGTTGGCACATGCAACTCTGTGTGTGTGTGTTAGCATGTGGACCTGTCTGTGTGTGTGTGCGTGCGTGTGCGTGTGCGTGTGCGTGTGTGTGTGTGTTAGCATGTGGAACTGTGTGTGTGTGTGTGTATTTGCAAGTGGAACTGTGTGTGTGTGCGTGTTAGCATGTGTATCTGTGTGTGTGTGTTAGCACGTAGAACTCCTTGTGTGTGTTGATGGCACAAGGAACTCTGTGTGTGTTTGTCTGTGTTAGCATGTGGAACTCTGTGTGTGTGTGTGTGTGTGTGTGTTAGCTTGTGTAACTCTGTGTGTGTGTGTGTGTTAGCATGTGGAACAGTGTGTGTGTGTGTTAGCACGTGGAACTCTGTGTATGTTTGTTAGTACGTGGAACTCTGCATGTGTATGTGTGTGTTAGCACGTGGAATACTGTGTGTGTTTGTGTGTGTTAGCACTTGGAACTGTGTGTGTGTTAGCACGTGGAATTCTGTGTGTGTGTGTGTGTTAGAATGTGGAATTCTGTGTGTGTGTTTCTGTGCATGTTTGCACGTGGAATTCTGTGTGTGTGTTTGTGTATGTGTGTGTGTGTTAGCACATGGAACTGTGTATGTATTAGCATGTGGAACTGTGTGTGTGTATTAGCAAGTGGAACTGTCTGTGTGTGTGTGTATTAGCACGAGGAACTCTGTGTGTGTATATGTGTGTGTGTTTATGTTTGTGTCTTAGCACATGGAACTCTGTGTGTGTGTGTGTGTGTGTGTATGTGTGTGTGTGTTAGCACGTGGAAATCTTTGTATGTGTTTTAGCACGTGGAACTCTGTGTATTTGTCTGTGTTAGCATGTGGAACTGTGTATGTGTGTACTAGCAAGTGGAACTGTGTGTGTGTGTGTGTGTGTGTGTGTGTGTGTGTGTGTGTGTGTGTGTGTGTGTGTGTATTAGCACGTTGAACTCTGTGCGCGCGCGTGTGTGTGTTAGCATGTGGAACAATGTGTGTGTGTTAGCACGTGGAACTCTGTGTGTGTATGTTAACACGTGGAACTGTGTGCGTGTGTGTGTGTGTGTGTGTGTGTGTTGGCACGTGCAACTCTGTGTGTGAGTGTTAGCACGTAGAACTGTGTGTGTGTCTTTGTGTGTTAGCACATGGAACTCTGTGTGTGTGTTAGGACGTGGATCTCTGTGTGTGTTAGCACATGGAACTCTGTGTGTGTGTGTGTGTGTTAGCACGTGGAACTCTGTGTGTGTGTGTGTTAGCATGTGTAACTGTGTGTGTGTTTGTTAGCATGTGGAACTGTGTGTGTGTGTTAGCGCGTGGAACTGTGTGTGTGTGTGTTAGCACGTTGAACTCTGTGTGTGTGTGTGTGTGCTAGCACGTGGAATTCTGTGTGTGTTAGCATGTGGAACTATGTGTGCGTGTTAGCATGTGTATCTGTGTGTGTGTGTTAGCACGTAGAACTCCTTGTGTGTGTTGATGGCACAAGGAACTCTGTGTGTGTTTGTCTGTGTTAGCATGTGGAACTCTGTGTGTGTGTGTGTGTGTGTGTGTGTGTGTGTGTGTGTGTTAGCTTGTGTAACTCTGTGTGTGTGTGTGTGTGTGTTAGCATGTGGAACAGTGTGTGTGTGTGTTAGCACGTGGAACTCTGTGTATGTTTGTTAGTACGTGGAACTCTGCATGTGTATGTGTGTGTTAGCACGTGGAATACTGTGTGTGTTTGTGTGTGTTAGCACTTGGAACTGTGTGTGTGTTAGCACGTGGAATTCTGTGTGTGTGTGTGTGTTAGAATGTGGAATTCTGTGTGTGTGTTTCTGTGCATGTTTGCACGTGGAATTCTGTGTGTGTGTTTGTGTATGTGTGTGTGTGTTAGCACATGGAACTGTGTATGTATTAGCATGTGGAACTGTGTGTGTGTATTAGCAAGTGGAACTGTCTCTGTGTGTGTGTATTAGCACGAGGAACTCTGTGTGTGTATATGTGTGTGTGTTTATGTTTGTGTCTTAGCACATGGAACTCTGTGTGTGTGTGTGTGTGTGTGTGTGTGTGTTAGCACGTGGAAATCTTTGTATGTGTTTTAGCACGTGGAACTCTGTGTATTTGTCTGTGTTAGCATGTGGAACTGTGTATGTGTGTACTAGCAAGTGGAACTGTGTGTGTGTGTGTGTGTGTGTGTGTGTGTGTGTGTGTGTGTGTGTGTGTATTAGCACGTTGAACTCTGTGCGCGCGCGTGTGTGTGTTAGCATGTGGAACAATGTGTGTGTGTTAGCACGTGGAACTCTGTGTGTGTATGTTAACACGTGGAACTGTGTGTGTGTGTGTGTGTGTGTGTGTTGGCACGTGCAACTCTGTGTGTGAGTGTTAGCACGTAGAACTGTGTGTGTGTCTTTGTGTGTTAGCACATGGAACTCTGTGTGTGTGTTAGGACGTGGATCTCTGTGTGTGTTAGCACATGGAACTCTGTGTGTGTGTGTGTGTGTGTTAGCACGTGGAACTCTGTGTGTGTGTGTGTTAGCATGTGTAACTGTGTGTGTGTTTGTTAGCATGTGGAACTGTGTGTGTGTGTTAGCGCGTGGAACTGTGTGTGTGTGTGTTAGCACGTTGAACTCTGTGTGTGTGTGTGTGTGTGCTAGCACGTGGAATTCTGTGTGTGTTAGCATGTGGAACTATGTGTGCGTGTTAGCACGTGTATCTGTGTGTGTGTGTGTGTGTTAGCACGTGGAACTCCTTGTGTGTGTTGTTGTCACATGGAACTCTGTGTGTGTTTGTCTGTGTTAGCTTGTGGAACTGTGTGTGTGTGTGTGTGTGTGTGTGTGTACTAGCAAGTGGAACTCTGTGTGTGTGTGTGTGTATCAGCACGTTGAACTCTGTGTGTGTGCGTGTGTGTGTGTTAGCACGTGGAACTGTGTGTGTGTCTGTGTGTGTGTTAGCATGTGGAACTGTGTGTGTGTGTGTGTGTGCTAGCACGTGGAATTCTGTGTGTGTTAGCATGTGGAACTATGTGTGCGTGTTAGCACGTGTATCTGTGTGTGTGTGTTAGCACGTGGAACTCCTTGTGTGTGTTGTTGTCACATGGAACTCTGTGTGTGTTTGTCTGTGTTAGCTTGTGGAACTGTGTGTGTGTGTGTGTGTGTGTACTAGCAAGTGGAACTCTGTGTGTGTGTGTGTGTGTGTATCAGCACGTTGAACTCTGTGTGTGTGTGTCTGTGTGTGTTAGCATGTGGAACTGTGTGTGTGTGTGTGTGTTAGCACGTGGAACTGTGTGTGTGTGTATAAGCAAGTGGAACTGACTGTGTGTGTGTGTGTGTGTGTGTTAGCTTGTGGAACAGTGTGTGTGTGTGTTAGCACGTGGAACTCTGCATGTGTATGTGTGTGTTAGCATGTGAAATACTGTGTGTGTGTATGTGTGTGTTAGCACTTGGAACTATGTGTGTGTATTAGCATGTGGAACTGTGTGTGTGTATTAGCAAGTGGAACTGTCTCTGTGTGTGTGTATTAGCACGAGGAACTCTGTGTATGTGTATGTGTGTTGTGTGTGTGTGGTGTGTCTTAGCACATGGAACTCTGTGTGTGTGTTAGCACTTGGAACTGTGTGTGTGTGTGTGTGTGTGTGTGTGTGTGTGTGTGTTAGCACGTGGTACTCTGTGTGTGTCTTAGCACGTGAAACTCTGTGCGTGTGTGTGTGTTAGCACATGGAACTGTGTGTGTGTGTATAAGCAAGTGGAACTGACTGTGTGTGTGTGTGTGTGTGTGTGTGTGTGTGTTAGCTTGTGGAACAGTGTGTGTGTGAGTTAGCACGTGGAACTCTGCATGTGTATGTGTGTTTTAGCACGTGAAATACTGTGTGTGTGTATGTGTGTGTTAGCACTTGGAACTGTGTGTGTGTATTAGCATGTGGAACTGTGTGTGTGTATTAGCAAGTGGAACTATCTCTGTGTGTGTGTATTAGCACGAGGAACTCTGTGTATGTGTATGTGTGTTGTGTGTGTGTGTGGTGTGTCTTAACACATGGAACTCTGTATGTGTGTTAGCACTTGGAACTCTGTGTGTGTGTGTGTGTGTGTGTGCGTGTGTGTGTGTGTGTGCGTGTTAGCACGTGGAAATCTTTGTATGTGTTTTAGCACGTTGAACTCTGTGTGTTTGTCTGTGTTAGCATGTGGAACTGTGTATGTGTGTACTAGCAAGTGGAACTGTTGTGTGTGTGTGTGTGTGTGTGTATTAGCACGTTGAACTCTGTGCGCGCGTGTGTGTGTGTTGGCACATGCAACTCTGTGTGTGTGTTAGCACATGGAACTGTGTGTGTTAGCACTTGGAACTCTGTGTGTGTGTTAGCACGTAGAACTCTTTGTTTGTGTGTTTTAGCATGTGGAAGTCTTTGTGTGTATTAGCACGTGAAACTCTGTGTATATGTGTGTTAGCACGTGGAACTCTGTGTGTGTTAGCATGTGGAACTGTGTGTGTGGTTGCACGTGGAACTCTGTGTGTGTGTGATAGCACGTGGAACTGTGTGTGTGTTAGCACATGGAAGTATGTGTGTGTTAGCATGTGGAACTCTGTGTGTGTGTTAGCATGTGGAACTGAGTGTGTGTGCGTGTGTGTTAGCACGTGGAACTGTGTGTGTGTGTGTTAGCACGTGGAAATCTGTGTATGTGTTTTAGCACGTGAAACTCTGAATGTGTGTATGCTAACACGTGGATCTCTGTGTGTGTGTGTGTGTGTTGGCACATGCAACTCTGTGTGTGTGTGTGTTAGCATGTGGACCTGTCTGTGTGTGTGTGCGTGCGTGTGCGTGTGCGTGTGCGTGTGTGTGTGTGTGTTAGCATGTGGAACTGTGTGTGTGTGTGTGTATTTGCAAGTGGAACTGTGTGTGTGTGCGTGTTAGCATGTGTATCTGTGTGTGTGTGTTAGCACGTAGAACTCCTTGTGTGTGTTGATGGCACAAGGAACTCTGTGTGTGTTTGTCTGTGTTAGCATGTGGAACTCTGTGTGTGTGTGTGTGTGTGTGTGTGTTAGCTTGTGTAACTCTGTGTGTGTGTGTGTGTTAGCATGTGGAACAGTGTGTGTGTGTGTTAGCACGTGGAACTCTGTGTATGTTTGTTAGTACGTGGAACTCTGCATGTGTATGTGTGTGTTAGCACGTGGAATACTGTGTGTGTTTGTGTGTGTTAGCACTTGGAACTGTGTGTGTGTTAGCACGTGGAATTCTGTGTGTGTGTGTGTGTTAGAATGTGGAATTCTGTGTGTGTGTTTCTGTGCATGTTTGCACGTGGAATTCTGTGTGTGTGTTTGTGTATGTGTGTGTGTGTTAGCACATGGAACTGTGTATGTATTAGCATGTGGAACTGTGTGTGTGTATTAGCAAGTGGAACTGTCTGTGTGTGTGTGTATTAGCACGAGGAACTCTGTGTGTGTATATGTGTGTGTGTTTATGTTTGTGTCTTAGCACATGGAACTCTGTGTGTGTGTGTGTGTGTGTGTATGTGTGTGTGTGTTAGCACGTGGAAATCTTTGTATGTGTTTTAGCACGTGGAACTCTGTGTATTTGTCTGTGTTAGCATGTGGAACTGTGTATGTGTGTACTAGCAAGTGGAACTGTGTGTGTGTGTGTGTGTGTGTGTGTGTGTGTGTATTAGCACGTTGAACTCTGTGCGCGCGCGTGTGTGTGTTAGCATGTGGAACAATGTGTGTGTGTTAGCACGTGGAACTCTGTGTGTGTATGTTAACACGTGGAACTGTGTGCGTGTGTGTGTGTGTGTGTGTGTGTGTTGGCACGTGCAACTCTGTGTGTGAGTGTTAGCACGTAGAACTGTGTGTGTGTCTTTGTGTGTTAGCACATGGAACTCTGTGTGTGTGTTAGGACGTGGATCTCTGTGTGTGTTAGCACATGGAACTCTGTGTGTGTGTGTGTGTGTTAGCACGTGGAACTCTGTGTGTGTGTGTGTTAGCATGTGTAACTGTGTGTGTGTTTGTTAGCATGTGGAACTGTGTGTGTGTGTTAGCGCGTGGAACTGTGTGTGTGTGTGTTAGCACGTTGAACTCTGTGTGTGTGTGTGTGTGCTAGCACGTGGAATTCTGTGTGTGTTAGCATGTGGAACTATGTGTGCGTGTTAGCATGTGTATCTGTGTGTGTGTGTTAGCACGTAGAACTCCTTGTGTGTGTTGATGGCACAAGGAACTCTGTGTGTGTTTGTCTGTGTTAGCATGTGGAACTCTGTGTGTGTGTGTGTGTGTGTGTGTGTGTGTGTGTGTGTGTGTGTGTGTGTGTTAGCTTGTGTAACTCTGTGTGTGTGTGTGTGTGTTAGCATGTGGAACAGTGTGTGTGTGTGTTAGCACGTGGAACTCTGTGTATGTTTGTTAGTACGTGGAACTCTGCATGTGTATGTGTGTGTTAGCACGTGGAATACTGTGTGTGTTTGTGTGTGTTAGCACTTGGAACTGTGTGTGTGTTAGCACGTGGAATTCTGTGTGTGTGTGTGTGTTAGAATGTGGAATTCTGTGTGTGTGTTTCTGTGCATGTTTGCACGTGGAATTCTGTGTGTGTGTTTGTGTATGTGTGTGTGTGTTAGCACATGGAACTGTGTATGTATTAGCATGTGGAACTGTGTGTGTGTATTAGCAAGTGGAACTGTCTCTGTGTGTGTGTATTAGCACGAGGAACTCTGTGTGTGTATATGTGTGTGTGCTTATGTTTGTGTCTTAGCACATGGAACTCTGTGTGTGTGTGTGTGTGTGTGTGTGTGTGTGTTAGCACGTGGAAATCTTTGTATGTGTTTTAGCACGTGGAACTCTGTGTATTTGTCTGTGTTAGCATGTGGAACTGTGTATGTGTGTACTAGCAAGTGGAACTGTGTGTGTGTGTGTGTGTGTGTGTGTGTGTGTGTGTGTGTATTAGCACGTTGAACTCTGTGCGCGCGCGTGTGTGTGTTAGCATGTGGAACAATGTGTGTGTGTTAGCACGTGGAACTCTGTGTGTGTATGTTAACACGTGGAACTGTGTGTGTGTGTGTGTGTGTGTGTGTTGGCACGTGCAACTCTGTGTGTGAGTGTTAGCACGTAGAACTGTGTGTGTGTCTTTGTGTGTTAGCACATGGAACTCTGTGTGTGTGTTAGGACGTGGATCTCTGTGTGTGTTAGCACATGGAACTCTGTGTGTGTGTGTGTGTGTTAGCACGTGGAACTCTGTGTGTGTGTGTGTTAGCATGTGTAACTGTGTGTGTGTTTGTTAGCATGTGGAACTGTGTGTGTGTGTTAGCGCGTGGAACTGTGTGTGTGTGTGTTAGCACGTTGAACTCTGTGTGTGTGTGTGTGTGTGCTAGCACGTGGAATTCTGTGTGTGTTAGCATGTGGAACTATGTGTGCGTGTTAGCACGTGTATCTGTGTGTGTGTGTGTGTTAGCACGTGGAACTCCTTGTGTGTGTTGTTGTCACATGGAACTCTGTGTGTGTTTGTCTGTGTTAGCTTGTGGAACTGTGTGTGTGTGTGTGTGTGTGTGTGTGTGTACTAGCAAGTGGAACTCTGTGTGTGTGTGTGTGTATCAGCACGTTGAACTCTGTGTGTGTGCGTGTGTGTGTGTTAGCACGTGGAACTGTGTGTGTGTCTGTGTGTGTGTTAGCATGTGGAACTGTGTGTGTGTGTGTGTGTGTGCTAGCACGTGGAATTCTGTGTGTGTTAGCATGTGGAACTATGTGTGCGTGTTAGCACGTGTATCTGTGTGTGTGTGTTAGCACGTGGAACTCCTTGTGTGTGTTGTTGTCACATGGAACTCTGTGTGTGTTTGTCTGTGTTAGCTTGTGGAACTGTGTGTGTGTGTGTGTGTGTGTGTGTACTAGCAAGTGGAACTCTGTGTGTGTGTGTGTGTGTGTATCAGCACGTTGAACTCTGTGTGTGTGCGTGAGTGTGTGTTAGCACATGTAACTGTGTGTGTGTCTGTGTGTGTTAGCATGTGGAACTGTGTGTGTGTGTGTTAGCACGTGGAACTCTGTGTCTTAGCACGTGAAACTCTATGCGTGTGTCTGTGTTAGCACATGGAACTCTGTGTGTGTGTATAAGCACGTGGAACTCTGTGTGTGTGTGTGTGTGTTAGCTTGTGGAACAGTGTGTGTGTGTGTTAGCACGTGGAACTCTGCATGTGTATGTGTGTGTTAGCATGTGAAATACTGTGTGTGTGTATGTGTGTGTTAGCACTTGGAACTATGTGTGTGTATTAGCATGTGGAACTGTGTGTGTGTATTAGCAAGTGGAACTGTCTCTGTGTGTGTGTATTAGCACGAGGAACTCTGTGTATGTGTATGTGTGTTGTGTGTGTGTGGTGTGTCTTAGCACATGGAACTCTGTGTGTGTGTTAGCACTTGGAACTGTGTGTGTGTGTGTGTGTGTGTGTGTGTGTGTGTTAGCACGTGGTACTCTGTGTGTTTCTTAGCACGTGAAACTCTGTGCGTGTGTGTGTGTTAGCACATGGAACTGTGTGTGTGTATAAGCAAGTGGAACTGACTGTGTGTGTGTGTGTGTGTGTGTGTGTGTGTGTTAGCTTGTGGGACAGTGTGTGTGTGAGTTAGCACGTGGAACTCTGCATGTGTATGTGTGTTTTAGCACGTGAAATACTGTGTGTGTGTATGTGTGTGTTAGCACTTGGAACTGTGTGTGTGTATTAGCATGTGGAACTGTGTGTGTGTATTAGCAAGTGGAACTATCTCTGTGTGTGTGTATTAGCACGAGGAACTCTGTGTATGTGTATGTGTGTTGTGTGTGTGTGTGGTGTGTCTTAACACATGGAACTCTGTATGTGTGTTAGCACTTGGAACTCTGTGTGTGTGTGTGTGTGTGTGCGTGTGTGTGTGTGTGTGCGTGTTAGCACGTGGAAATCTTTGTATGTGTTTTAGCACGTTGAACTCTGTGTGTTTGTCTGTGTTAGCATGTGGAACTGTGTATGTGTGTACTAGCAAGTGGAACTGTTGTGTGTGTGTGTGTGTGTGTGTATTAGCACGTTGAACTCTGTGCGCGCGTGTGTGTGTGTTGGCACATGCAACTCTGTGTGTGTGTTAGCACATGGAACTGTGTGTGTTAGCACTTGGAACTCTGTGTGTGTGTTAGCACGTAGAACTCTTTGTTTGTGTGTTTTAGCATGTGGAAGTCTTTGTGTGTATTAGCACGTGAAACTCTGTGTATATGTGTGTTAGCACGTGGAACTCTGTGTGTGTTAGCATGTGGAACTGTGTGTGTGGTTGCACGTGGAACTCTGTGTGTGTGTGATAGCACGTGGAACTGTGTGTGTGTTAGCACATGGAAGTATGTGTGTGTTAGCATGTGGAACTCTGTGTGTGTGTTAGCATGTGGAACTGAGTGTGTGTGCGTGTGTGTTAGCACGTGGAACTGTGTGTGTGTGTGTTAGCACGTGGAAATCTGTGTATGTGTTTTAGCACGTGAAACTCTGAATGTGTGTATGCTAACACGTGGATCTCTGTGTGTGTGTGTGTGTGTTGGCACATGCAACTCTGTGTGTGTGTGTGTTAGCATGTGGACCTGTCTGTGTGTGTGTGCGTGCGTGTGCGTGTGCGTGTGTGTGTGTGTGTTAGCATGTGGAACTGTGTGTGTGTGTGTGTATTTGCAAGTGGAACTGTGTGTGTGTGCGTGTTAGCATGTGTATCTGTGTGTGTGTGTTAGCACGTAGAACTCCTTGTGTGTGTTGATGGCACAAGGAACTCTGTGTGTGTTTGTCTGTGTTAGCATGTGGAACTCTGTGTGTGTGTGTGTGTGTGTGTGTGTTAGCTTGTGTAACTCTGTGTGTGTGTGTGTGTTAGCATGTGGAACAGTGTGTGTGTGTGTTAGCACGTGGAACTCTGTGTATGTTTGTTAGTACGTGGAACTCTGCATGTGTATGTGTGTGTTAGCACGTGGAATACTGTGTGTGTTTGTGTGTGTTAGCACTTGGAACTGTGTGTGTGTTAGCACGTGGAATTCTGTGTGTGTGTGTGTGTTAGAATGTGGAATTCTGTGTGTGTGTTTCTGTGCATGTTTGCACGTGGAATTCTGTGTGTGTGTTTGTGTATGTGTGTGTGTGTTAGCACATGGAACTGTGTATGTATTAGCATGTGGAACTGTGTGTGTGTATTAGCAAGTGGAACTGTCTGTGTGTGTGTGTATTAGCACGAGGAACTCTGTGTGTGTATATGTGTGTGTGTTTATGTTTGTGTCTTAGCACATGGAACTCTGTGTGTGTGTGTGTGTGTGTGTATGTGTGTGTGTGTTAGCACGTGGAAATCTTTGTATGTGTTTTAGCACGTGGAACTCTGTGTATTTGTCTGTGTTAGCATGTGGAACTGTGTATGTGTGTACTAGCAAGTGGAACTGTGTGTGTGTGTGTGTGTGTGTGTGTGTGTGTGTGTGTGTGTGTGTGTGTGTGTGTATTAGCACGTTGAACTCTGTGCGCGCGCGTGTGTGTGTTAGCATGTGGAACAATGTGTGTGTGTTAGCACGTGGAACTCTGTGTGTGTATGTTAACACGTGGAACTGTGTGCGTGTGTGTGTGTGTGTGTGTGTGTGTTGGCACGTGCAACTCTGTGTGTGAGTGTTAGCACGTAGAACTGTGTGTGTGTCTTTGTGTGTTAGCACATGGAACTCTGTGTGTGTGTTAGGACGTGGATCTCTGTGTGTGTTAGCACATGGAACTCTGTGTGTGTGTGTGTGTGTTAGCACGTGGAACTCTGTGTGTGTGTGTGTTAGCATGTGTAACTGTGTGTGTGTTTGTTAGCATGTGGAACTGTGTGTGTGTGTTAGCGCGTGGAACTGTGTGTGTGTGTGTTAGCACGTTGAACTCTGTGTGTGTGTGTGTGTGTGCTAGCACGTGGAATTCTGTGTGTGTTAGCATGTGGAACTATGTGTGCGTGTTAGCATGTGTATCTGTGTGTGTGTGTTAGCACGTAGAACTCCTTGTGTGTGTTGATGGCACAAGGAACTCTGTGTGTGTTTGTCTGTGTTAGCATGTGGAACTCTGTGTGTGTGTGTGTGTGTGTGTGTGTGTGTGTGTGTGTGTGTGTGTGTGTGTGTTAGCTTGTGTAACTCTGTGTGTGTGTGTGTGTGTTAGCATGTGGAACAGTGTGTGTGTGTGTTAGCACGTGGAACTCTGTGTATGTTTGTTAGTACGTGGAACTCTGCATGTGTATGTGTGTGTTAGCACGTGGAATACTGTGTGTGTTTGTGTGTGTTAGCACTTGGAACTGTGTGTGTGTTAGCACGTGGAATTCTGTGTGTGTGTGTGTGTTAGAATGTGGAATTCTGTGTGTGTGTTTCTGTGCATGTTTGCACGTGGAATTCTGTGTGTGTGTTTGTGTATGTGTGTGTGTGTTAGCACATGGAACTGTGTATGTATTAGCATGTGGAACTGTGTGTGTGTATTAGCAAGTGGAACTGTCTCTGTGTGTGTGTATTAGCACGAGGAACTCTGTGTGTGTATATGTGTGTGTGTTTATGTTTGTGTCTTAGCACATGGAACTCTGTGTGTGTGTGTGTGTGTGTGTGTGTGTGTGTTAGCACGTGGAAATCTTTGTATGTGTTTTAGCACGTGGAACTCTGTGTATTTGTCTGTGTTAGCATGTGGAACTGTGTATGTGTGTACTAGCAAGTGGAACTGTGTGTGTGTGTGTGTGTGTGTGTGTGTGTGTGTGTGTGTGTGTGTGTGTGTATTAGCACGTTGAACTCTGTGCGCGCGCGTGTGTGTGTTAGCATGTGGAACAATGTGTGTGTGTTAGCACGTGGAACTCTGTGTGTGTATGTTAACACGTGGAACTGTGTGTGTGTGTGTGTGTGTGTGTGTGTGTTGGCACGTGCAACTCTGTGTGTGAGTGTTAGCACGTAGAACTGTGTGTGTGTCTTTGTGTGTTAGCACATGGAACTCTGTGTGTGTGTTAGGACGTGGATCTCTGTGTGTGTTAGCACATGGAACTCTGTGTGTGTGTGTGTGTGTTAGCACGTGGAACTCTGTGTGTGTGTGTGTTAGCATGTGTAACTGTGTGTGTGTTTGTTAGCATGTGGAACTGTGTGTGTGTGTTAGCGCGTGGAACTGTGTGTGTGTGTGTTAGCACGTTGAACTCTGTGTGTGTGTGTGTGTGCTAGCACGTGGAATTCTGTGTGTGTTAGCATGTGGAACTATGTGTGCGTGTTAGCACGTGTATCTGTGTGTGTGTGTGTGTGTTAGCACGTGGAACTCCTTGTGTGTGTTGTTGTCACATGGAACTCTGTGTGTGTTTGTCTGTGTTAGCTTGTGGAACTGTGTGTGTGTGTGTGTGTGTGTGTGTGTGTACTAGCAAGTGGAACTCTGTGTGTGTGTGTGTGTATCAGCACGTTGAACTCTGTGTGTGTGCGTGTGTGTGTGTTAGCACGTGGAACTGTGTGTGTGTCTGTGTGTGTGTTAGCATGTGGAACTGTGTGTGTGTGTGTGTGTGTGCTAGCACGTGGAATTCTGTGTGTGTTAGCATGTGGAACTATGTGTGCGTGTTAGCACGTGTATCTGTGTGTGTGTGTTAGCACGTGGAACTCCTTGTGTGTGTTGTTGTCACATGGAACTCTGTGTGTGTTTGTCTGTGTTAGCTTGTGGAACTGTGTGTGTGTGTGTGTGTGTGTGTACTAGCAAGTGGAACTCTGTGTGTGTGTGTGTGTGTGTGTATCAGCACGTTGAACTCTGTGTGTGTGCGTGAGTGTGTGTTAGCACATGTAACTGTGTGTGTGTCTGTGTGTGTTAGCATGTGGAACTGTGTGTGTGTGTGTGTTAGCACGTGGAACTCTGTGTCTTAGCACGTGAAACTCTATGCGTGTGTCTGTGTTAGCACATGGAACTCTGTGTGTGTGTATAAGCACGTGGAACTCTGTGTGTGTGTGTGTGTTAGCTTGTGGAACAGTGTGTGTGTGTGTTAGCACGTGGAACTCTGCATGTGTATGTGTGTGTTAGCATGTGAAATACTGTGTGTGTGTATGTGTGTGTTAGCACTTGGAACTATGTGTGTGTATTAGCATGTGGAACTGTGTGTGTGTATTAGCAAGTGGAACTGTCTCTGTGTGTGTGTATTAGCACGAGGAACTCTGTGTATGTGTATGTGTGTTGTGTGTGTGTGGTGTGTCTTAGCACATGGAACTCTGTGTGTGTGTTAGCACTTGGAACTGTGTGTGTGTGTGTGTGTGTGTGTGTGTGTGTGTGTGTGTGTTAGCACGTGGTACTCTGTGTGTGTCTTAGCACGTGAAACTCTGTGCGTGTGTGTGTGTTAGCACATGGAACTGTGTGTGTGTGTATAAGCAAGTGGAACTGACTGTGTGTGTGTGTGTGTGTGTGTGTGTGTGTGTGTTAGCTTGTGGAACAGTGTGTGTGTGAGTTAGCACGTGGAACTCTGCATGTGTATGTGTGTTTTAGCACGTGAAATACTGTGTGTGTGTATGTGTGTGTTAGCACTTGGAACTGTGTGTGTGTATTAGCATGTGGAACTGTGTGTGTGTATTAGCAAGTGGAACTATCTCTGTGTGTGTGTATTAGCACGAGGAACTCTGTGTATGTGTATGTGTGTTGTGTGTGTGTGTGGTGTGTCTTAACACATGGAACTCTGTATGTGTGTTAGCACTTGGAACTCTGTGTGTGTGTGTGTGTGCGTGTGTGTGTGTGTGTGCGTGTTAGCACGTGGAAATCTTTGTATGTGTTTTAGCACGTTGAACTCTGTGTGTTTGTCTGTGTTAGCATGTGGAACTGTGTATGTGTGTACTAGCAAGTGGAACTGTTGTGTGTGTGTGTGTGTGTGTGTATTAGCACGTTGAACTCTGTGCGCGCGTGTGTGTGTGTTGGCACATGCAACTCTGTGTGTGTGTTAGCACATGGAACTGTGTGTGTTAGCACTTGGAACTCTGTGTGTGTGTTAGCACGTAGAACTCTTTGTTTGTGTGTTTTAGCATGTGGAAGTCTTTGTGTGTATTAGCACGTGAAACTCTGTGTATATGTGTGTTAGCACGTGGAACTCTGTGTGTGTTAGCATGTGGAACTGTGTGTGTGGTTGCACGTGGAACTCTGTGTGTGTGTGATAGCACGTGGAACTGTGTGTGTGTTAGCACATGGAAGTATGTGTGTGTTAGCATGTGGAACTCTGTGTGTGTGTTAGCATGTGGAACTGAGTGTGTGTGCGTGTGTGTTAGCACGTGGAACTGTGTGTGTGTGTGTTAGCACGTGGAAATCTGTGTATGTGTTTTAGCACGTGAAACTCTGAATGTGTGTATGCTAACACGTGGATCTCTGTGTGTGTGTGTGTGTGTTGGCACATGCAACTCTGTGTGTGTGTGTGTTAGCATGTGGACCTGTCTGTGTGTGTGTGCGTGCGTGTGCGTGTGCGTGTGCGTGTGTGTGTGTGTGTGTGTGTGTTAGCATGTGGAACTGTGTGTGTGTGTGTGTATTTGCAAGTGGAACTGTGTGTGTGTGCGTGTTAGCATGTGTATCTGTGTGTGTGTGTTAGCACGTAGAACTCCTTGTGTGTGTTGATGGCACAAGGAACTCTGTGTGTGTTTGTCTGTGTTAGCATGTGGAACTCTGTGTGTGTGTGTGTGTGTGTGTGTGTTAGCTTGTGTAACTCTGTGTGTGTGTGTGTGTTAGCATGTGGAACAGTGTGTGTGTGTGTTAGCACGTGGAACTCTGTGTATGTTTGTTAGTACGTGGAACTCTGCATGTGTATGTGTGTGTTAGCACGTGGAATACTGTGTGTGTTTGTGTGTGTTAGCACTTGGAACTGTGTGTGTGTTAGCACGTGGAATTCTGTGTGTGTGTGTGTGTTAGAATGTGGAATTCTGTGTGTGTGTTTCTGTGCATGTTTGCACGTGGAATTCTGTGTGTGTGTTTGTGTATGTGTGTGTGTGTTAGCACATGGAACTGTGTATGTATTAGCATGTGGAACTGTGTGTGTGTATTAGCAAGTGGAACTGTCTGTGTGTGTGTGTATTAGCACGAGGAACTCTGTGTGTGTATATGTGTGTGTGTTTATGTTTGTGTCTTAGCACATGGAACTCTGTGTGTGTGTGTGTGTGTGTATGTGTGTGTGTGTTAGCACGTGGAAATCTTTGTATGTGTTTTAGCACGTGGAACTCTGTGTATTTGTCTGTGTTAGCATGTGGAACTGTGTATGTGTGTACTAGCAAGTGGAACTGTGTGTGTGTGTGTGTGTGTGTGTGTGTGTGTGTGTGTGTGTGTGTGTGTGTGTATTAGCACGTTGAACTCTGTGCGCGCGCGTGTGTGTGTTAGCATGTGGAACAATGTGTGTGTGTTAGCACGTGGAACTCTGTGTGTGTATGTTAACACGTGGAACTGTGTGCGTGTGTGTGTGTGTGTGTGTGTGTTGGCACGTGCAACTCTGTGTGTGAGTGTTAGCACGTAGAACTGTGTGTGTGCCTTTGTGTGTTAGCACATGGAACTCTGTGTGTGTGTTAGGACGTTGAACTCTGTGCGCGCGTGTGTGTGTTGGCACATGCAACTCTGTGTGTGTGTTAGCACATGGAACTGTGTGTGTTAGCACTTAGAACTCTGTGTGTGTGTTAGCACGTAGAACTCTTTGTTTGTGTGTTTTAGCATGTGGAAGTCTTTGTGTGTGTTAGCACGTGAAACTCTGTGTGTATGTGTGTTAGCACGTGGAACTGTGTGTGTGGTTGCACGTGGAACTCTGTGTGTGTGTTACCACGTGGAACTGTGTGTGTGTTAGCATGTGGAACTCAGTGTGTGTGTTAGCATGTGGAACTCTGTGTGTGTGTTAGCATGTGTAACTGTGTGTGTGTTTGTTAGCATGTGGAACTGTGTGTGTGTTAGCGCGTGGAACTGTGTGTGTGTGTGTTAGCACGTTGAACTCTGTGTGTGTGTGTGTGCTAGCACGTGGAATTCTGTGTGTGTTAGCATGTGGAACTATGTGTGCGTGTTAGCACGTGTATCTGTGTGTGTGTGTTAGCACGTGGAACTCCTTGTGTGTGTTGTTGTCACATGGAACTCTGTGTGTGTTTGTCTGTGTTAGCTTGTGGAACTGTGTGTGTGTGTGTGTGTGTGTGTACTAGCAAGTGGAACTCTGTGTGTGTGTGTGTGTGTGTGTGTATCAGCACGTTGAACTCTGTGTGTGTGCGTGTGTGTGTGTTAGCACGTGGAACTGTGTGTGTGTCTGTGTGTGTGTTAGCATGTGGAACTGTGTGTGTGTGTGTGTGTGTGCTAGCACGTGGAATTCTGTGTGTGTTAGCATGTGGAACTATGTGTGCGTGTTAGCACGTGTATCTGTGTGTGTGTGTTAGCACGTGGAACTCCTTGTGTGTGTTGTTGTCACATGGAACTCTGTGTGTGTTTGTCTGTGTTAGCTTGTGGAACTGTGTGTGTGTGTGTGTGTGTGTGTGTACTAGCAAGTGGAACTCTGTGTGTGTTTGTGTGTATCAGCACGTTGAACTCTGTGTGTGTGCGTGTGTGTGTGTTAGCACATGTAACTGTGTGTGTGTCTGTGTGTGTTAGCATGTGGAACTGTGTGTGTGTGTGTGTGTGTTAGCACGTGGAACTCTGTGTCTTAGCACGTGAAACTCTATGCGTGTGTCTGTGTTAGCACATGGAACTCTGTGTGTGTGTATAAGCACGTGGAACTCTGTGTGTGTGTGTGTTAGCTTGTGGAACAGTGTGTGTGTGTGTTAGCACGTGGAACTCTGCATGTGTATGTGTGTGTTAGCATGTGAAATACTGTGTGTGTGTATGTGTGTGTTAGCACTTGGAACTATGTGTGTGTATTAGCATGTGGAACTGTGTGTGTATTAGCAAGTGGAACTGTCTCTGTGTGTGTGTATTAGCACGAGGAACTCTGTGTATGTGTATGTGTGTTGTGTGTGTGTGGTGTGTCTTAGCACATGGAACTCTGTGTGTGTGTGTGTGTGTGTGTGTGTGTGTGTTAGCACGTGGTACTCTGTGTGTGTCTTAGCACGTGAAACTCTGTGCGTGTGTGTGTGTTAGCACATGGAACTGTGTGTGTGTGTATAAGCAAGTGGAACTGACTGTGTGTGTGTGTGTGTGTTAGCTTGTGGAACAGTGTGTGTGTGAGTTAGCACGTGGAACTCTGCATGTGTATGTGTGTTTTAGCACGTGAAATACTGTGTGTGTGTATGTGTGTGTTAGCACTTGGAACTGTGTGTGTGTATTAGCATGTGGAACTGTGTGTGTGTATTAGCAAGTGGAACTATCTCTGTGTGTGTGTATTAGCACGAGGAACTCTGTGTATGTGTAGGTGTGTTGTGTGTGTGTGTGGTGTGTCTTAACACATGGAACTCTGTGTGTGTGTTAGCACTTGGAACTCTGTGTGTGTGTGTGTGTGTGTGTGCGTGTGTGTGTGTGTGCGTGTTAGCACGTGGAAATCTTTGTATGTGTTTTAGCACGTGGAACTCTGTGTGTTTGTCTGTGTTAGCATGTGGAACTGTGTATGTGTGTACTAGCAAGTGGAACTGTTGTGTGTGTGTGTGTGTGTGTGTGTGTGTGTATTAGCACGTTGAACTCTGTGCGCGCGTGTGTGTGTGTTGGCACATGCAACTCTTTGTGTGTGTTAGCACATGGAACTGTGTGTGTTAGCACTTGGAACTCTGTGTGTGTGTTAGCACGTAGAACTCTTTGTGTGTTTTAGCATGTGGAAGTCTTTGTGTGTGTTAGCACGTGAAACTCTGTGTTTATGTGTGTTAGCACGTGGAACTGTGTGTGTGGTTGCACGTGGAACTCTGTGTGTGTGTTAGCATGTGGAACTCAGTGTGTGTGTTAGCATGTGGAACTCAGTGTGTATGTTAGCATGTGGAACTGTGTGTGTGTTAGCATGTGGAACTCAGTGTGTGTGTTAGCATGTGGAACTCAGTGTGTATGTTAGCATGTGGAACTCTGTGTGTGTGTGTTAGCATGTGGAACTGTGTGTGTGTTAGCACTTGGATCTCTGTGTGTGTGTTAGCACGTAGAACTCTTTGTTTGTGTGTTTTAGCATGTGCAAGTCTTTGTGTGTGTTAGCACGTGAAACTCTGTGTGTATGTGTGTTAGCACGTGGAACTGTGTGTGTGGTTGCACGTGGAACTCTGTGTGTGTGTTAGCATGTGGAACTCAGTGTGTGTGTTAGCATGTGGAACTCAGTGTGTATGTTAGCATGTGGAACTGTGTGTGTGTTAGCATGTGGAACTCAGTGTGTGTGTTAG
>NC_091481.1:44024531-44029531 GCF_036971445.1 Narcine bancroftii
CTGTGTGTGGGTGTCTGTGTGTGTTAGCATGTTGAACTCTGTATGTGTGTGTGTGAGGACGTGGATCTCTGTGTGTGTTAGCACATGGAACTCTGTGTGTGTGTGTGTGTGTGTGTTGGCACATGCAACTCTGTGTGTGTGTGTGTTAGTATGTGGACCTGTATGTGTGTGTTAGCACGTACACTGTGTGTATGTCTGTGTATGTGTTAGCACGTGGAACTGTGTATGTGTGTGTTAGCATGTGGAACTCTGTGTATGTGTATGTGTGTTGTGTGTGTGTGTGTGGTGTGTCTTAGCACATGGAACTCTGTCTGTGTGTTAGCACTTGGAACTCTGTGTGTGTGTGTGTGTGTGTGTGTGTGTGTGTGTGTGTGTGTGTGTGTGTGAGTGTTAGCAGGTGGAAATCTTTGTATGTGTTTTAGCGCGTGGAACTCTGTGTGTTTGTCTGTGTTAGCATGTGGAACTGTGTATGTGTGTACTAGCAAGTGGAACTCTGCATGTGTATGTGTGTTTTAGCACGTGAAATACTGTGTGTGTGTATGTGTGTGTGAGCACTTGGAACTGTGTGTGTGTATTAGCATGTGGAACTGTGTGTGTGTATTAGCAAGTGGAACTATCTCTGTGTGTGTGTGTATTAGCACGAGGAACTCTGTGTATGTGTATGTGTGTTGTGTGTGTGTGTGGTGTGTCTTAACACATGGAACTGTGTGTGTGTTAGCACTAGGAACTCCTTGTGTGTGTTGTTGGCACAAGGAACTCTGTGTGTGTTTGTCTGTGTTAGCATGTGGAACTGTGTGTGTGTACTAGCAAGTGGAACTCTGTGTGTGTGTGTGTGTGTGTGTGTGTGTGTGTGTGTGTGTGTGTGTGTGTCAGCACGTTGAACTCTGTGTGTGTGTGTGTGTGTATCAGCATGTTGAACTCTGTGTGTGTGTGTGTGTATCAGCAAGTTGAACTCTGTGTGTGTGTGTGTGTGTGTGTATCAGCACGTTGAACTCTGTGTGTGTGTGTGTGTGTGTGTGTGTGTGTGTGTGTGTGTGTGTGTATCAGCACGTTGAACTCTGTACGTGTGTGTGTGTGTGTGTGTATGTGTGTGTGTATAAGCAAGTGGAACTGCCTGTGTCAGTGTCTGTGTGTGTGTGTTAGCACGTGAAACTGTGTGTGTGTGTACCAGCACGTGGAACTGTGTGTGTGTGTGTGTGTGTGTGTGTGTGTGTGTGTGTGTGTGTGTGTGTGTGTGTGTGTGTGTGTGTGTATTAGCACGTGGAACTCTGTGTGTGTGTGTGTGTGTGTGTGTGTGCTAGCACGTGGAATTCTGTGTGTGTTAGCATGTGGAACTATGTGTGCGTGTTAGCACGTGTATCTGTGTGTGTGTTAGCACGTGGAACTCCTGTGTGTTGTTGTCACATGGAACTCTGTGTGTTTGTCTGTGTTAGCTTGTGGAACTGTGTGTGTGTGTGTGTGTGTGTACTAGCAAGTGGAACTCTGTGTGTGTGTGTATCAGCACGTTGAACTCTGTGTGTGTGCGTGTGTGTGTGTTAGCATGTGTAACTGTGTGTGTGTCTGTGTGTGTGTTAGCATGTGGAACTGTGTGTGTGTGTGTGTGTGTGTTAGCACGTGGAACTCTGTGTCTTAGCACGTGAAACTGTGCGTGTGTCTGTGTTAGCACATGGAACTGTGTGTGTGTGTATAAGCAAGTGGAACTGACTGTGTGTGTGTGTGTGTGTGTGTGTGTGTGTGTGTGTGTGTATTAGCACGTGGAACTCTGTGTGTGTGTGTGTTAGCTTGTGGAACAGTGTGTGTGTGTGTTAGCACGTGGAACTCTGCATGTGTATGTGTGTGTTAGCATGTGAAATACTGTGTGTATGTATGTGTGTGTTAGCACTTGGAACTATGTGTGTATATTAGCATGTGGAACTGTGTGTGTGTATTAGCCAGTGGAACTGTCTCTGTGTGTGTGTATTAGCACGAGGAACTCTGTGTATGTGTATGTGTGTTGTGTGTGTGTGGTGTGTCTTAGCACATGGAACTCTGTGTGTGTGTTAGCACTTGGAACTGTGTGTGTGTGTGTGTGTGTGTGTGTGTGTGTGTGTGTGTGTGTTAGCACGTGGTACTCTGTGTGTGTCTTAGCACGTGAAACTCTGTGCGTGTGTGTGTGTTAGCACATGGAACTGTGTGTGTGTGTATAAGCAAGTGGAACTGACTGTGTGTGTGTGTGTGTGTGTGTATTAGCACGTGGAACTCTGTGTGTGTGTGTGTGTGTGTGTTAGCTTGTGGAACAGTGTGTGTGTGTGATTTAGCACGTGGAACTCTGCATGTGTATGTGTGTTTTTGCACGTGAAATACTGTGTGTGTGTATGTGTGTGTTAGCACTTGGAACTGTGTGTGTGTATTAGCATGTGGAACTGTGTGTGTGTATTAGCAAGTGGAACTATCTCTGTGTGTGTGTGTATTAGCACGAGGAACTCTGTGTATGTGTGTTGTGTGTGTGTGTGGTGTGTCTTAACACATGGAACTCTGTGTGTGTGTTAGCACTAGGAACTCTGTGTGTGTGTGTGGGTGCGCGTGTGTGTGTGCGTGTTAGCATGTGGAAATCTTTGTATGTGTTTTAGCACATGGAACTCTGTGTGTTTGTCTCTGTTAGCATGTGGAACTGTGTATGTGTGTACTAGCAAGTGGAACTGTTGTGTGTGTGTGTGTGTGTGTGTGTGTGTGTGTGTGTGTGTGTGTGTGTGTGTGTGTGTGTGTATTAGCACGTTGAACTCTGTGCGCGCGTGTGTGTGTTGGCACATGCAACTCTGTGTGTGTGTTAGCACATGGAACTGTGTGTGTTAGCACTTAGAACTCTGTGTGTGTGTTAGCACGTAGAACTCTTTGTTTGTGTGTTTTAGCATGTGGAAGTCTTTGTGTGTGTTAGCACGTGAAACTCTGTGTGTATGTGTGTTAGCACGTGGAACTGTGTGTGTGGTTGCACGTGGAACTCTGTGTGTGTGTTACCACGTGGAACTGTGTGTGTGTTAGCATGTGGAACTCAGTGTGTGTGTTAGCATGTGGAACTCTGTGTGTGTGTTAGCATGTGTAACTGTGTGTGTGTTTGTTAGCATGTGGAACTGTGTGTGTGTGTTAGCGCGTGGAACTGTGTGTGTGTGTGTTAGCACGTTGAACTCTGTGTGTGTGTGTGTGCTAGCACGTGGAATTCTGTGTGTGTTAGCATGTGGAACTATGTGTGCGTGTTAGCACGTGTATCTGTGTGTGTGTGTGTTAGCACGTGGAACTCCTTGTGTGTGTTGTTGTCACATGGAACTCTGTGTGTGTTTGTCTGTGTTAGCTTGTGGAACTGTGTGTGTGTGTGTGTGTGTGTGTGTACTAGCAAGTGGAACTCTGTGTGTGTGTGTGTGTGTATCAGCACGTTGAACTCTGTGTGTGTGCGTGTGTGTGTGTTAGCACGTGGAACTGTGTGTGTGTCTGTGTGTGTGTTAGCATGTGGAACTGTGTGTGTGTGTGTGTGTGCTAGCACGTGGAATTCTGTGTGTGTTAGCATGTGGAACTATGTGTGCGTGTTAGCACGTGTATCTGTGTGTGTGTGTTAGCACGTGGAACTCCTTGTGTGTGTTGTTGTCACATGGAACTCTGTGTGTGTTTGTCTGTGTTAGCTTGTGGAACTGTGTGTGTGTGTGTGTGTGTGTACTAGCAAGTGGAACTCTGTGTGTGTGTGTGTGTATCAGCACGTTGAACTCTGTGTGTGTGCGTGTGTGTGTGTTAGCACATGTAACTGTGTGTGTGTCTGTGTGTGTTAGCATGTGGAACTGTGTGTGTGTGTGTGTGTGTTAGCACGTGGAACTCTGTGTCTTAGCACGTGAAACTCTATGCGTGTGTCTGTGTTAGCACATGGAACTCTGTGTGTGTGTATAAGCACGTGGAACTCTGTGTGTGTGTGTGTTAGCTTGTGGAACAGTGTGTGTGTGTGTTAGCACGTGGAACTCTGCATGTGTATGTGTGTGTTAGCATGTGAAATACTGTGTGTGTGTATGTGTGTGTTAGCACTTGGAACTATGTGTGTGTATTAGCATGTGGAACTGTGTGTGTATTAGCAAGTGGAACTGTCTCTGTGTGTGTGTATTAGCACGAGGAACTCTGTGTATGTGTATGTGTGTTGTGTGTGTGTGGTGTGTCTTAGCACATGGAACTCTGTGTGTGTGTGTGTGTGTGTGTGTGTGTGTGTGTTAGCACGTGGTACTCTGTGTGTGTCTTAGCACGTGAAACTCTGTGCGTGTGTGTGTGTTAGCACATGGAACTGTGTGTGTGTGTATAAGCAAGTGGAACTGACTGTGTGTGTGTGTGTGTGTTAGCTTGTGGAACAGTGTGTGTGTGAGTTAGCACGTGGAACTCTGCATGTGTATGTGTGTTTTAGCACGTGAAATACTGTGTGTGTGTATGTGTGTGTTAGCACTTGGAACTGTGTGTGTGTATTAGCATGTGGAACTGTGTGTGTGTATTAGCAAGTGGAACTATCTCTGTGTGTGTGTATTAGCACGAGGAACTCTGTGTATGTGTAGGTGTGTTGTGTGTGTGTGTGGTGTGTCTTAACACATGGAACTCTGTGTGTGTGTTAGCACTTGGAACTCTGTGTGTGTGTGTGTGTGTGTGCGTGTGTGTGTGTGTGCGTGTTAGCACGTGGAAATCTTTGTATGTGTTTTAGCACGTGGAACTCTGTGTGTTTGTCTGTGTTAGCATGTGGAACTGTGTATGTGTGTACTAGCAAGTGGAACTGTTGTGTGTGTGTGTGTGTGTGTGTATTAGCACGTTGAACTCTGTGCGCGCGTGTGTGTGTGTTGGCACATGCAACTCTTTGTGTGTGTTAGCACATGGAACTGTGTGTGTTAGCACTTGGAACTCTGTGTGTGTGTTAGCACGTAGAACTCTTTGTTTGTGTGTTTTAGCATGTGGAAGTCTTTGTGTGTGTTAGCACGTGAAACTCTGTGTGTATGTGTGTTAGCACGTGG
>NC_091481.1:44034531-44037031 GCF_036971445.1 Narcine bancroftii
GTGTGTTGTGTGTGTGTGGTGTGTCTTAGCACATGGAACTCTGTGTGTGTGTTAGCACTTGGAACTGTGTGTGTGTGTGTGTGTGTGTGTGTGTGTGTTAGCACGTGGTACTCTGTGTGTGTCTTAGCACGTGAAACTCTGTGCGTGTGTGTGTGTTAGCACATGGAACTGTGTGTGTGTGTATAAGCAAGTGGAACTGACTGTGTGTGTGTGTGTGTGTGTGTATTAGCACGTGGAACACTGTGTGTGTGTGTGTGTGTGTGTTAGCTTGTGGAACAGTGTGTGTGTGTGATTTAGCACGTGGAACTCTGCATGTGTATGTGTGTTTTTGCACGTGAAATACTGTGTGTGTGTATGTGTGTGTTAGCACTTGGAACTGTGTGTGTGTATTAGCATGTGGAACTGTGTGTGTGTATTAGCAAGTGGAACTATCTCTGTGTGTGTGTGTATTAGCACGAGGAATTCTGTGTATGTGTGTTGTGTGTGTGTGTGGTGTGTCTTAACACATGGAACTCTGTGTGTGTGTTAGCACTAGGAACTCTGTGTGTGTGTGTGGGTGCGCGTTTGTGTGTGCGTGTTAGCACGTGGAAATCTTTGTATGTGTTTTAGCACATGGAACTCTGTGTGTTTGTCTCTGTTAGCATGTGGAACTGTGTATGTGTGTACTAGCAAGTGGAACTGTTGTGTGTGTGTGTGTGTGTGTGTGTGTGTGTGTGTGTGTGTGTGTGTGTGTGTGTGTGTGTATTAGCACGTTGAACTCTGTGCGCGCGTGTGTGTGTTGGCACATGCAACTCTGTGTGTGTGTTAGCACATGGAACTGTGTGTGTTAGCACTTAGAACTCTGTGTGTGTGTTAGCACGTAGAACTCTTTGTTTGTGTGTTTTAGCATGTGGAAGTCTTTGTGTGTGTTAGCACGTGAAACTCTGTGTGTATGTGTGTTAGCACGTGGAACTGTGTGTGTGGTTGCACGTGGAACTCTGTGTGTGTGTTACCACGTGGAACTGTGTGTGTGTTAGCATGTGGAACTCAGTGTGTGTGTTAGCATGTGGAACTCTGTGTGTGTGTTAGCATGTGGAACTGTGTGTGTGTGTGTGTGTGTGTGTGTGTGTGTGTGTGTGTGTGTGTGTGTTAGCACGTGGAAATCTGTGTATGTGTTTTAGCACGTGGAACTCTGAAAGTGTGTATGCTAACACGTGGAACTCTGTGTGTGTGTGTGTGTGTGTGTGTTGGCACGTGCAACTCTGTGTGTGTGTGTTAGCACATGGAACTGTGTGTGTGTGTGTGTGTGTGTGTGTGTGTGTTAGCATGTGGAACTGTGTTGTGTGTACTAGCAAGTGGAACTCTGTGTGTGTGTGTGTGTGTGTGTGTGTGTGTGTGTCAGCACGTTGAACTCTGTGTGTGTGTGTGTGTATCAGCATGTTGAACTCTGTGTGTGTGTGTGTGTATCAGCAAGTTGAACTCTGTGTGTGTGTGTGTGTGTGTATCAGCACGTTGAACTCTGTGTGTGTGTGTGTGTGTGTGTGTGTGTGTGTGTGTGTGTGTGTGTATCAGCACGTTGAACTCTGTACGTGTGTGTATGTGTGTGTGTGTGTGTGTGTGTGTGTGTGTGTGTGTGTGTGTATAAGCAAGTGGAACTGCCTGAGTGTGTGTCTGTGTGTGTGTGTGTGTGTTAGCAAGTGGAACTGTGTGTGTGTGTACCAGCACGTGGAACTGTGTGTGTGTGTGTGTGTGTGTGTGTATGTGTGTATTAGCACATGGAACTCTGTGTATGTGTGTGTGTTAGCTTGAGTAACTCTGTGTGTGTGTGTGTTAGCATGTGGAACAGTGTGTGTGTGTGTTAGCACGTGGAACTCTGTGTATGTTTGTTAGTACATGGAACTCTGCATGTGTATGTGTGTGTTAGCACATGGAATACTGTGTGTGTTTGTGTGTGTTAGCACTTGGAACTGTGTGTGTGTTAGCACGTGGAATTCTGTGTGTGTGTGTGTTAGCATGTGGAATTCTGTGTGTGTGTTTCTGTGCATGTTTGCACGTGGAATTCAGTGTGTGTGTTTGTGTATGTGTGTGTGTGTTAGCACATGGAACTGTGTATGTATTAGCATGTGGAACTGTGTGTGTGTATTAGCAAGTGGAACTGTCTCTGTGTGTGTATTAGCACGAGGAACTCTGTGTGTGTATATGTGTGTGTGTGTTTATGTTTGTGTCTTAGCACATGGAACTCTGTGTGTGTGTGTGTGTTAGCACGTGGAAATCTTTGTATGTGTTTTAGCACGTGGAACTCTGTGCGCGCGTGTGTGTGTGTTGGCACATGCAACTCTGTGTGTGTGTTAGCACGTGGAACTGTGTGTGTTAGCACTTGGAACTCTGTGTGTGTTAGCACGTAGAACTCTTTGTGTGTTTTAGCATGTGGAAGTCTTTGTGTGTGTTAGCACGTGAAACTCTGTGTATGTGTGTGATAGCACGTGGAACTCTGTGTGTGTGTATTAGCACGTGTAACTGT
>NC_091481.1:44042031-44059531 GCF_036971445.1 Narcine bancroftii
GGAAATCTTTGTATGTGTTTTAGCACGTGGAACTCTGTGTGTTTGTCTCTGTTAGCATGTGGAACTGTGTATGTGTGTACTAGCAAGTGGAACTGTTGTGTGTGTGTGTGTGTGTGTGTGTGTGTGTGTGTGTGTGTATTAGCACGTTGAACTCTGTGCGCGCGTGTGTGTGTTGGCACATGCAACTCTGTGTGTGTGTTAGCACATGGAACTGTGTGTGTTAGCACTTGGAACTCTGTGTGTGTGTTAGCAAGTAGAACTCTTTGTTTGTGTGTTTTAGCATGTGGAAGTCTTTGTGTGTGTTAGCACGTGAAACTCTGTGTGTATGTGTGTTAGCACGTGGAACTGTGTGTGTGGTTGCACATGGAACTCAGTGTGTGTGTTAGCATGTGGAACTCAGTGTGTGTGTTAGCATGTGGAACTGTGTGTGTGTGTGTGTGTGTGTGTGTGTGTGTGTGTTAGCATGTGGAACTGTGTGTGTGTTAGCACGTGGAAATCTGTGTATGTGTTTTAGCACGTGGAACTCTGAAAGTGTGTATGCTAACACGTGGAACTCTGTGTGTGTGTGTGTGTGTCTGTGTTGGCACGTGCAACTCTGTGTGTGTGTGTTAGCACGTGGAAAGGTGTGTGTGTGTGTGTGTGTGTTAGCATGTTGAACTGTGTTGTGTGTGTGTGTGTATTTGCAAGTGGAACTGTGTGTGTGTGTGTGTGCGTGTTAGCACGTGTATCTGTGTGTGTGTGTTAGCACGTAGAACTCCTTGTGTGTGTTGTTGGCACAAGGAACTCTGTGTGTGTTTGTCTGTGTTAGCATGTGGAACTGTGTGTGTGTACTAGCAAGTGGAACTCTGTGTGTGTGTGTGTGTGTGTGTGTGTGTATGTGTGTGTGTGTCAGCACGTTGAAATCTGTGTGTGTGTGTGTGTGTGTGTATCAGCATGTTGAACTCTGTGTGTGTGTGTGTATCAGCAAGTTGAACTCTGTGTGTGTGTGTGTGTATCAGCACGTTGAACTCTGTGTGTGTGTGTGTGTGTGTGTGTGTGTATCAGCACGTTGAACTCTGTACGTGTGTGTGTGTGTGTGTATGTGTGTGTGTGTGTGTGTGTGTGTGTGTGTGTGTGTGTGTGTGTGTGTGTGTGTGTGTGTGTGTGTGTGTGTGTGTGTGTGTGTGTGTGTGTGTATGTGTGTGTGTATAAGCAAGTGGAACTGCCTGTGTGTGTGTCTGTGTGTGTGTGTGTTAGCACGTGAAACTGTTGTGTGTGTACCAGCACGTGGAACTGTGTGTGTGTGTGTACCAGCACGTGGAACTGTGTGTGTGTGTGTGTGTGTGTGTTAGCACATGGAACTCTGTGTGTGTGTGTGTGTGCTAGCACGTGGAATTCTGTGTGTGTTGGCATGTGGAACTATGTGTGCGTGTTAGCACGTGTATCTGTATGTGTGTGTTAGCACGTGGAACTCCTTGTGTGTGTTGTTGTCACATGGAACTCTGTGTGTTTGTCTGTGTTAGCTTGTGGAACTGTGTGTGTGTGTGTGTGTGTGTGTACTAGCAAGTGGAACTCTGTGTGTGTGTGTGTGTATCAGCACGTTGAACTCTGTGTGTGTGCGTGTGTGTGTGTTAGCACGTGTAACTGTGTGTGTGTCTGTGTGTGTGTTAGCACGTGGAACTGTGTGTGTTTGTGTGTGTGTGTTAGCACGTGGAACTCTGTGTCTTAGCACGTGAAACTCTGTGCGTGTGTCTGTGTTAGCACATGGAACTGTGTGTGTGTGTATAAGCAAGTGGAACTGACTGTGTGTGTGTGTGTGTGTGTGTGTGTTAGCAAGAGGAACTCTGTGTGTGTTGTTAGCACATGGAACTCTGTGTGTCTGTGACTGTGTTAGTACGTGGAACTGAATGTGTGTACTAGCAAGTGGAACTGTGTGTGTGTGTGTTAGCATGTGGAACTGTGTGTGTGTGTTAGCTCGTTGAACTCTGTGTGTGTGTATGTGTGTGTTAGCATGTGGAACAATGTGTGTGTGTTAGCACGTGGAACAATGTATGTGTGTGTTAGCACGTGGAAATCTGTGTATGTTTGTTAGCACATGGAACTCTGTGTGTGTGTGTTAGCACTTGGAACTGTGTGTGTGTGTTAGCATGTGGAATTCTGTGTGTGTGTGTTAGCATGTTGAATTTTGTGTGTGTGTTTCTGTGCGTGTTAGCACGTGGAATTCTGTGTGTGTGTATGTGTGTGTGTTAGCACGTGGAACTGTGTGTGTGTATTAGCATGTGGAACTGTGTGTGTGTATTAGCAATTGGAACTGTCTCTGTGTATGTGTATTAGCACGAGGATCTCTGTGTGTGTGTGTGTGTTAGCACATGGAACTGTGTGTGTGTGTTAGCACGTGGAACAATGTATGTGTGTGTTAGCACGTGGAAATCTGTGTATGTTTGTTAGCACGTGGAAGTCTGTGTGTGTGTATGTTAACACGTGGAACTCTGTGTGTGTGTTGGCACGTGCAACTCTGTGTGTGTGTGTGTGTGTTAGCATGTGTAACTGTGTGTGTGTTTGTTAGCATGAGGAACTGTGTGTGTGTGTTAGCGCGTGGAACTGTGTGTGTGTGTGTTAGCACGTTGAACTCTGTGTGTGTGTGTGTGTGTGTGCTAGCACGTGGAATTCTGTGTGTGTTAGCATGTGGAACTATGTGTGCGTGTTAGCACGTGTATCTGTGTGTGTGTGTTAGCACGTGGAACTCCTTGTGTGTGTTGTTGTCACATGGAACTCTGTGTGTGTTTGTCTGTGTTAGCTTGTGGAACTGTGTGTGTGTGTGTGTGTGTGTGTGTGTGTGTATTAGCAAGTGGAACTCTGTGTGTGTGTGTGTGTATCAGCACGTTGAACTCTGTGCGTGTGCGTGTGTGTGTGTTAGCACGTGTAACTGTGTGTGTGTCTGCGTGTGTTAGCATGTGGAACTGTGTGTGTGTGTGTGTGTGTTAGCACGTGAAACTCTGTGCGTGTGTCTGTGTTAGCACATGGAACTGTGTGTGTGTATAAGCAAGTGGAACTGACTGTGTGTGTGTGTGTGTGTGTGTGTGTGTGTGTATTAGCACGTGGAACTCTGTGTGTGTGTGTGTTAGCTTGTGGAACAGTGTGTGTGTGTGTGTTAGCACGTGGAACTCTGCATGTGTATGTGTTAGCACTTGGAACTGTGTGTGTGTGTTAGCATGTGGAACTCTTTGTGTATGTGTGTTAGCACGTGGAACTGTTGTGTGTGTGTGTGTGTGTGTGTGTGTATTAGCACGTTGAACTCTGTGCGCGCGTGTGTGTGTTGGCACATGCAACTCTGTGTGTGTGTTAGCACATGGAACTGTGTGTGTTAGCACTTGGAACTCTGTGTGTGTGTTAGCACGTAGAACTCTTTGTTTGTGTGTTTTAGCATGTGGAAGTCTTTGTGTGTGTTAGCACGTGAAACTCTGTGTGTATGTGTGTTAGCACGTGGAACTGTGTGTGTGGTTGCACGTGGAACTCTGTGTGTGTGTTAGCACGTGGAACTGTGTGTGTGTTAGCATGTGGAACTCAGTGTGTGTGTGTTAGCATGTGGAACTCAGTGTGTGTGTTAGAATGTGGAACTGTGTGTGTGTGTGTGTGTGTGTGTGTGTGTGTGTGTGAGTGTGTTAGCATGTGGAACTGTGTGTGTGTTAGCACGTGGAAATCTGTTTATGTGTTTTAGCACGTGGAACTCTGAATGTGTGTATGCTGACACGTGGAACTCTGTGTGTGTGTGTGTGTGTGTGTGTGTGTTGGCACGTGCAACTCTGTGTGTGTGTGTTTTAGCATGTGGAAGTCTTTGTGTGTGTTAGCACGTGAAACTCTGTGTGTATGTGTGTTAGCACGTGGAACTGTGTGTGTGTGTGTGTGTGTGTGTGTGTGTGTATTAGCACGTGGAACTCTGTGTGTGTGTGTGTGTTAGCTTGTGGAACAGTGTGTGTGTGTGTTAGCACGTGGAACTCTGCATGTGTATGTGTGTGTTAGCATGTGAAATACTGTGTGTGTGTGTATGTGTGTGTTAGCACTTGGAACTATGTGTGTGTATTAGCATGTGGAACTGTGTGTGTGTATTAGCAAGTGGAACTGTCTCTGTGTGTGTGTATTAGCACGAGGAACTCTGTGTATGTGTATGTGTGTTGTGTGTGTGTGGTGTGTCTTAGCACATGGAACTCTGTGTGTGTGTTAGCACTTGGAACTCTGTGTGTGTGTGTGTGTGTGTGTGTGTGTGTGTGTGTTAGCACGTGGTACTCTGTGTGTGTCTTAGCACGTGAAACTCTGTGCGTGTGTGTGTGTTAGCACATGGAACTGTGTGTGTGTGTATAAGCAAGTGGAACTGACTGTGTGTGTGTGTGTGTGTGTGTGTTAGCTTGTGGAACAGTGTGTGTGTGAGTTAGCACGTGGAACTCTGCATGTGTATGTGTGTTTTAGCACGTGAAATACTGTGTGTGTGTATTAGCACTTGGAACTGTGTGTGTGTATTAGCATGTGGAACTGTGTGTGTGTATTAGCAAGTGGAACTATCTCTGTGTGTGTGTGTATTAGCACGAGGAACTCTGTGTATGTGTATGTGTGTTGTGTGTGTGTGTGTGGTGTGTCTTAACACATGGAACTCTGTGTGTGTGTTAGCACTAGGAACTCTGTGTGTGTGTGTGTGTGTGTGTGCGCGTGTGTGTGTGCGTGTTAGCACGTGGAAATCTTTGTATGTGTTTTAGCACGTGGAACTCTGTGTGTTTGTCTCTGTTAGCATGTGGAACTGTGTATGTGTGTACTAGCAAGTGGAACTGTTGTGTGTGTGTGTGTGTGTGTGTGTGTGTGTGTGTATTAGCACGTTGAACTCTGTGCGCGCGTGTGTGTGTTGGCACATGCAACTCTGTGTGTGTGTTAGCACATGGAACTCTGTGTGTGTGTTAGCACGTAGAACTCTTTGTTTGTGTGTTTTAGCATGTGGAAGTCTTTGTGTGTGTTAGCACGTGAAACTCTGTGTGTATGTGTGTTAGCACGTGGAACTGTGTGTGTGGTTGCACGTGGAACTCTGTGTGTGTGTTAGCACGTGGAACTGTGTGTGTGTTAGCATGTGGAACTCAGTGTGTGTGTTAGCATGTGGAACTCAGTGTGTGTGTTAGCATGTGGAACTGTGTGTGTGTGTGTGTGTGTGTGTGTGTGTGTGTGTGTGTGTGTGTGTTAGCATGTGGAACTGTGTGTGTGTGTGTGTTAGCATGTGGAAATCTGTGTATGTGTTTTAGCACGTGGAACTCTGAATGTGTGTATGCTAACACGTGGAACTCTGTGTGCGTGTGTGTTGGCACGTGCAACTCTGTGTGTGTGTGTTTTAGCATGTGGAAGTCTTTGTGTGTGTTAGCACGTAGAACTCCTTGTGTGTGTTGTTGGCACAAGGAACTCTGTGTGTGTTTGTCTGTGTTAGCATGTGGAACTGTGTGTGTGTACTAGCAAGTGGAACTCTGTGTGTGTGTGTGTGTTAGCATGTGGAACTGTGTGTGTGTGTTAGCATGTGGAACTGTGTGTGTGTGTTAGCATGTGGAACTGTGTGTGTGTGTTAGCATGTGGAACTGTGTGTGTGTGTTAGCACGTGGAACTGTGTGTGTGTGTTAGCACGTGGAACTGTGTGTGTGTGTTAGCACGTGGAAATCTGTGTATGTGTTTTAGCACGTGGAACTCTGAATGTGTGTATGCTAACACGTGGAACTCTGTGTGTGTGTGTGTGTGTGTGTGTGTGTGTGTGTTGGCACGTGCAACTCTGTGTGTGTGTGTTTTAGCATGTGGAAGTCTTTGTGTGTGTTAGCACGTGAAACTCTGTGTGTATGTGTGTTAGCACGTGGAACTGTGTGTGTGGTTGCACGTGGAACTCTGTGTGTGTGTTAGCACGTGGAACTCAGTGTGTGTGTTAGCATGTGGAACTCTGTGTGTGTGTGTGTGTGTGTGTGTGTGTTAGCATGTGGAACTGTGTGTGTGTGTTAGCACGTGGAAATCTGTGTATGTGTTTTAGCACGTGGAACTCTGAAAGTGTGTATGCTAACACGTGGAACTCTGTGTGTGTGTGTGTGTGTCTGTGTTGGCACGTGCAACTCTGTGTGTGTGTGTTAGCACGTGGAAAGGTGTGTGTGTGTGTGTGTGTGTGTGTTAGCATGTTGAACTGTGTTGTGTGTGTGTGTGTATTTGCAAGTGGAACTGTGTGTGTGTGTGTGCGTGTTAGCACGTGTATCTGTGTGTGTGTGTTAGCACGTAGAACTCCTTGTGTGTGTTGTTGGCACAAGGAACTCTGTGTGTGTTTGTCTGTGTTAGCATGTGGAACTGTGTGTGTGTACTAGCAAGTGGAACTCTGTGTGTGTGTGTGTGTGTGTGTGTGTATGTGTGTGTGTGTCAGCACGTTGAACTCTGTGTGTGTGTGTGTGTGTGTGTATCAGCATGTTGAACTCTGTGTGTGTGTGTGTATCAGCAAGTTGAACTCTGTGTGTGTGTGTGTGTATCAGCACGTTGAACTCTGTGTGTGTGTGTGTGTGTGTATCAGCACGTTGAACTCTGTACGTGTGTGTGTGTGTATGTGTGTGTGTGTGTGTGTGTGTGTGTGTGTGTGTGTGTGTGTGTGTGTGTGTGTGTGTGTGTGTGTGTGTGTATGTGTGTGTGTATAAGCAAGTGGAACTGCCTGTGTGTGTGTCTGTGTGTGTGTGTGTTAGCACGTGAAACTGTGTGTGTGTGTACCAGCACGTGGAACTGTGTGTGTGTGTGTACCAGCACGTGGAACTGTGTGTGTGTGTGTGTGTGTGTGTGTGTTAGCACGTGGAACTCTGTGTGTGTGTGTGTGTGCTAGCACGTGGAATTCTGTGTGTGTTGGCATGTGGAACTATGTGTGCGTGTTAGCACGTGTATCTGTATGTGTGTGTTAGCACGTGGAACTCCTTGTGTGTGTTGTTGTCACATGGAACTCTGTGTGTTTGTCTGTGTTAGCTTGTGGAACTGTGTGTGTGTGTGTGTGTGTGTGTACTAGCAAGTGGAACTCTGTGTGTGTGTGTGTATCAGCACGTTGAACTCTGTGTGTGTGCGTGTGTGTGTGTGTTAGCACGTGTAACTGTGTGTGTGTCTGTGTGTGTGTTAGCACGTGGAACTGTGTGTGTTTGTGTGTGTGTGTGTTAGCACGTGGAACTCTGTGTCTTAGCACGTGAAACTCTGTGCGTGTGTCTGTGTTAGCACATGGAACTGTGTGTGTGTGTATAAGCAAGTGGAACTGACTGTGTGTGTGTGTGTGTGTGTGTGTGTGTGTTAGCAAGAGGAACTCTGTGTGTGTTGTTAGCACATGGAACTCTGTGTGTCTGTGACTGTGTTAGTACGTGGAACTGAATGTGTGTACTAGCAAGTGGAACTGTGTGTGTGTGTGTTAGCATGTGGAACTGTGTGTGTGTGTTAGCTCGTTGAACTCTGTGTGTGTGTATGTGTGTGTTAGCATGTGGAACAATGTGTGTGTGTTAGCACGTGGAACAATGTATGTGTGTGTTAGCACGTGGAAATCTGTGTATGTTTGTTAGCACATGGAACTCTGTGTGTGTGTGTTAGCACTTGGAACTGTGTGTGTGTGTTAGCATGTGGAATTCTGTGTGTGTGTGTTAGCATGTTGAATTTTGTGTGTGTGTTTCTGTGCGTGTTAGCACGTGGAATTCTGTGTGTGTGTATGTGTGTGTGTTAGCACGTGGAACTGTGTGTGTGTATTAGCATGTGGAACTGTGTGTGTGTATTAGCAATTGGAACTGTCTCTGTGTATGTGTATTAGCACGAGGAACTCTGTGTGTGTGTGTGTGTGTTAGCACATGGAACTGTGTGTGTGTGTTAGCACGTGGAACAATGTATGTGTGTGTTAGCACGTGGAAATCTGTGTATGTTTGTTAGCACGTGGAAGTCTGTGTGTGTGTATGTTAACACGTGGAACTCTGTGTGTGTGTTGGCACGTGCAACTCTGTGTGTGTGTGTGTGTGTGTGTGTGTTAGCATGTGTAACTGTGTGTGTGTTTGTTAGCATGAGGAACTGTGTGTGTGTGTTAGCGCGTGGAACTGTGTGTGTGTGTGTGTTAGCACGTTGAACTCTGTGTGTGTGTGTGTGTGTGTGCTAGCACGTGGAATTCTGTGTGTGTTAGCATGTGGAACTATGTGTGCGTGTTAGCACGTGTATCTGTGTGTGTGTGTTAGCACGTGGAACTCCTTGTGTGTGTTGTTGTCACATGGAACTCTGTGTGTGTTTGTCTGTGTTAGCTTGTGGAACTGTGTGTGTGTGTGTGTGTGTGTGTATTAGCAAGTGGAACTCTGTGTGTGTGTGTGTGTATCAGCACGTTGAACTCTGTGCGTGTGCGTGTGTGTGTGTTAGCACGTGTAACTGTGTGTGTCTGCGTGTGTTAGCATGTGGAACTGTGTGTGTGTGTGTCTGTGTGTGTTAGCACGTGAAACTCTGTGCGTGTGTCTGTGTTAGCACATGGAACTGTGTGTGTGTATAAGCAAGTGGAACTGACTGTGTGTGTGTGTGTGTGTGTGTGTGTGTGTGTATTAGTACGTGGAACTCTGTGTGTGTGTGTGTTAGCTTGTGGAACAGTGTGTGTGTGTGTGTTAGCACGTGGAACTCTGCATGTGTATGTGTTAGCACTTGGAACTGTGTGTGTGTGTTAGCATGTGGAACTCTTTGTTTGTGTGTTTTAGCATGTGGAAGTCTTTGTGTGTGTTAGCACGTGAAACTCTGTGTGTATGTGTGTTAGCACGTGGAACTGTTGTGTGTGTGTGTGTGTGTGTGTGTGTGTGTGTGTATTAGCACGTTGAACTCTGTGCGCGCGTGTGTGTGTTGGCACATGCAACTCTGTGTGTGTGTTAGCACATGGAACTGTGTGTGTTAGCACTTGGAACTCTGTGTGTGTGTTAGCACGTAGAACTCTTTGTTTGTGTGTTTTAGCATGTGGAAGTCTTTGTGTGTGTTAGCACGTGAAACTCTGTGTGTATGTGTGTTAGCACGTGGAACTGTGTGTGTGGTTGCACGTGGAACTCTGTGTGTGTTAGCACGTGGAACTGTGTGTGTGTTAGCATGTGGAACTCAGTGTGTGTGTGTTAGCATGTGGAACTCAGTGTGTGTGTTAGAATGTGGAACTGTGTGTGTGTGTGTGTGTGTGTGTGTGTGTGTGTGTGTGTGAGTGTGTTAGCATGTGGAACTGTGTGTGTGTTAGCACGTGGAAATCTGTTTATGTGTTTTAGCACGTGGAACTCTGAATGTGTGTATGCTAACACGTGGAACTCTGTGTGTGTGTGTGTGTGTGTGTGTGTTGGCACGTGCAACTCTGTGTGTGTGTGTTTTAGCATGTGGAAGTCTTTGTGTGTGTTAGCACGTGAAACTCTGTGTGTATGTGTGTTAGCACGTGGAACTGTGTGTGTGTGTGTGTGTGTGTGTGTGTGTATTAGCACGTGGAACTCTGTGTGTGTGTGTGTTAGCTTGTGGAACAGTGTGTGTGTGTTAGCACGTGGAACTCTGCATGTGTATGTGTGTGTTAGCATGTGAAATACTGTGTGTGTGTGTATGTGTGTGTTAGCACTTGGAACTATGTGTGTGTATTAGCATGTGGAACTGTGTGTGTGTATTAGCAAGTGGAACTGTCTCTGTGTGTGTGTATTAGCACGAGGAACTCTGTGTATGTGTATGTGTGTTGTGTGTGTGTGGTGTGTCTTAGCACATGGAACTCTGTGTGTGTGTTAGCACTTGGAACTGTGTGTGTGTGTGTGTGTGTGTGTGTGTGTGTGTGTGTGTGTGTGTTAGCACGTGGTACTCTGTGTGTGTCTTAGCACGTGAAACTCTGTGCGTGTGTGTGTGTTAGCACATGGAACTGTGTGTGTGTGTATAAGCAAGTGGAACTGACTGTGTGTGTGTGTGTGTGTGTTAGCTTGTGGAACAGTGTGTGTGAGTTAGCACGTGGAACTCTGCATGTGTATGTGTGTTTTAGCACGTAAAATACTGTGTGTGTGTATTAGCACTTGGAACTGTGTGTGTGTATTAGCATGTGGAACTGTGTGTGTGTATTAGCAAGTGGAACTATCTCTGTGTGTGTGTGTATTAGCACGAGGAACTCTGTGTATGTGTATGTGTGTTGTGTGTGTGTGTGGTGTGTCTTAACACATGGAACTCTGTGTGTGTGTTAGCACTAGGAACTCTGTGTGTGTGTGTGTGTGTGTGTGTGTGCGTGTGTGTGTGCGTGTTAGCACGTGGAAATCTTTGTATGTGTTTTAGCACGTGGAACTCTGTGTGTTTGTCTCTGTTAGCATGTGGAACTGTGTATGTGTGTACTAGCAAGTGGAACTGTTGTGTGTGTGTGTGTGTGTGTGTGTGTGTGTGTGTGTGTATTAGCACGTTGAACTCTGTGCGCGCGTGTGTGTGTTGGCACATGCAACTCTGTGTGTGTGTTAGCACATGGAACTCTGTGTGTGTGTTAGCACGTAGAACTCTTTGTTTGTGTGTTTTAGCATGTGGAAGTCTTTGTGTGTGTTAGCACGTGAAACTCTGTGTGTATGTGTGTTAGCACGTGGAACTGTGTGTGTGGTTGCACGTGGAACTCTGTGTGTGTGTTAGCACATGGAACTGTGTGTGTGTTAGCATGTGGAACTCAGTGTGTGTGTTAGCATGTGGAACTGTGTGTGTGTGTGAGTGTGTGTGTGTGTGTGTGTGTGTGTTAGCATGTGGAACTGTGTGTGTGTGTTAGCATGTGGAAATCTGTGTATGTGTTTTAGCACGTGGAACTCTGAATGTGTGTATGCTAACACGTGGAACTCTGTGTGTGTGTGTGTGTGTGTGTGTTAGCATGTGGAACTGTGTTGTGTGTGTGTGTGCGTGTTAGCACGTGTATCTGTGTGTGTGTGTTAGCACGTAGAACTCCTTGTGTGTGTTGTTGGCACAAGGAACTCTGTGTGTGTTTGTCTGTGTTAGCATGTGGAACTGTGTGTGTGTACTAGCAAGTGGAACTCTGTGTGTGTGTGTGTTAGCATGTGGAACTGTGTGTGTGTGTTAGCATGTGGAACTGTGTGTGTGTGTTAGCACGTGGAACTGTGGGTGTGTGTTAGCACGTGGAACTCTGTGTGTGTGTGTTAGCACGTGGAATTCTGTGTGTGTTAGCATGTGGAACTCTGTGTATGTGTTTTAGCACGTGGAACTTGAATGTGTGTATGCTAACACGTGGAACTCTGTGTGTGTGTGTGTGTTGGCACGTGCAACTCTGTGTGTGTGTGTTTTAGCATGTGGAAGTCTTTGTGTGTGTTAGCACGTGAAACTCTGTGTGTATGTGTGTTAGCACGTGGAACTGTGTGTGTGTGTGTGTTAGCATGTGGAAATCTGTGTATGTGTTTTAGCACGTGGAACTCTGAATGTGTGTATGCTAACACGTGGAACTCTGTGTGTGTGTGTGTGTGTGTGTTGGCACGTGCAACTCTGTCTGTGTGTGTTAGCACATGGAACTGTGTGTGTGTGTGTGTGTGTGTGTGTTAGCATGTGGAACTGTGTTGTGTGTGTGTGTGCGTGTTAGCACGTGTATCTGTGTGTGTGTGTTAGCACGTAGAACTCCTTGTGTGTGTTGTTGGCACAAGGAACTCTGTGTGTGTTTGTCTGTGTTAGCATGTGGAACTGTGTGTGTGTACTAGCAAGTGGAACTCTGTGTGTGTGTGTGTGTGTGTGTGTGTGTGTGTGTGTGTGTCAGCACGTTGAACTCTGTGTGTGTGTGTGTGTGTGCTAGCACGTGGAATTCTGTGTGTGTTAGCATGTGGAACTATGTGTGCGTGTTAGCACGTGTATCTGTGTGTGTGTGTTAGCACGTGGAACTCCTTGTGTGTGTTGTTGTCACATGGAACTCTGTGTGTGTTTGTCTGTGTTAGCTTGTGGAACTGTGTGTGTGTGTGTGTGTGTGTGTGTGTACTAGCAAGTGGAACTCTGTGTGTGTGTTAGCACGTGGAACTCAGTGTGTGTGTTAGCATGTGGAACTCTGTGTGTGTGTGTGTGTGTGTGTGTGTGTTAGCATGTGGAACTGTGTGTGTGTGTTAGCACGTGGAAATCTGTGTATGTGTTTTAGCACGTGGAACTCTGAAAGTGTGTATGCTAACACGTGGAACTCTGTGTGTGTGTGTGTGTGTCTGTGTTGGCACGTGCAACTCTGTGTGTGTGTGTTAGCACGTGGAAAGGTGTGTGTGTGTGTGTGTGTGTGTTAGCATGTTGAACTGTGTTGTGTGTGTGTGTGTATTTGCAAGTGGAACTGTGTGTGTGTGTGTGCGTGTTAGCACGTGTATCTGTGTGTGTGTGTTAGCACGTAGAACTCCTTGTGTGTGTTGTTGGCACAAGGAACTCTGTGTGTGTTTGTCTGTGTTAGCATGTGGAACTGTGTGTGTGTACTAGCAAGTGGAACTCTGTGTGTGTGTGTGTGTGTGTGTGTGTGTATGTGTGTGTGTGTCAGCACGTTGAACTCTGTGTGTGTGTGTGTGTGTGTGTATCAGCATGTTGAACTCTGTGTGTGTGTGTGTATCAGCAAGTTGAACTCTGTGTGTGTGTGTGTGTATCAGCACGTTGAACTCTGTGTGTGTGTGTGTGTGTGTATCAGCACGTTGAACTCTGTACGTGTGTGTGTGTGTGTATGTGTGTGTGTGTGTGTGTGTGTGTGTGTGTGTGTGTGTGTGTGTGTGTGTGTGTGTGTGTGTGTGTGTGTGTATGTGTGTGTGTATAAGCAAGTGGAACTGCCTGTGTGTGTGTCTGTGTGTGTGTGTGTTAGCACGTGAAACTGTGTGTGTGTGTACCAGCACGTGGAACTGTGTGTGTGTGTGTACCAGCACGTGGAACTGTGTGTGTGTGTGTGTGTGTGTGTTAGCACGTGGAACTCTGTGTGTGTGTGTGTGTGCTAGCACGTGGAATTCTGTGTGTGTTGGCATGTGGAACTATGTGTGCGTGTTAGCACGTGTATCTGTATGTGTGTGTTAGCACGTGGAACTCCTTGTGTGTGTTGTTGTCACATGGAACTCTGTGTGTTTGTCTGTGTTAGCTTGTGGAACTGTGTGTGTGTGTGTGTGTGTGTGTACTAGCAAGTGGAACTCTGTGTGTGTGTGTGTATCAGCACGTTGAACTCTGTGTGTGTGCGTGTGTGTGTGTTAGCACGTGTAACTGTGTGTGTGTCTGTGTGTGTGTTAGCACGTGGAACTGTGTGTGTTTGTGTGTGTGTGTGTTAGCACGTGGAACTCTGTGTCTTAGCACGTGAAACTCTGTGCGTGTGTCTGTGTTAGCACATGGAACTGTGTGTGTGTGTATAAGCAAGTGGAACTGACTGTGTGTGTGTGTGTGTGTGTGTGTGTGTGTGTTAGCAAGAGGAACTCTGTGTGTGTTGTTAGCACATGGAACTCTGTGTGTCTGTGACTGTGTTAGTACGTGGAACTGAATGTGTGTACTAGCAAGTGGAACTGTGTGTGTGTGTGTTAGCATGTGGAACTGTGTGTGTGTGTTAGCTCGTTGAACTCTGTGTGTGTGTATGTGTGTGTTAGCATGTGGAACAATGTGTGTGTGTTAGCACGTGGAACAATGTATGTGTGTGTTAGCACGTGGAAATCTGTGTATGTTTGTTAGCACATGGAACTCTGTGTGTGTGTGTTAGCACTTGGAACTGTGTGTGTGTGTTAGCATGTGGAATTCTGTGTGTGTGTGTTAGCATGTTGAATTTTGTGTGTGTGTTTCTGTGCGTGTTAGCACGTGGAATTCTGTGTGTGTGTATGTGTGTGTGTTAGCACGTGGAACTGTGTGTGTGTATTAGCATGTGGAACTGTGTGTGTGTATTAGCAATTGGAACTGTCTCTGTGTATGTGTATTAGCACGAGGAACTCTGTGTGTGTGTGTGTGTTAGCACATGGAACTGTGTGTGTGTGTTAGCACGTGGAACAATGTATGTGTGTGTTAGCACGTGGAAATCTGTGTATGTTTGTTAGCACGTGGAAGTCTGTGTGTGTGTATGTTAACACGTGGAACTCTGTGTGTGTGTTGGCACGTGCAACTCTGTGTGTGTGTGTGTGTGTGTGTGTTAGCATGTGTAACTGTGTGTGTGTTTGTTAGCATGAGGAACTGTGTGTGTGTGTTAGCGCGTGGAACTGTGTGTGTGTGTGTTAGCACGTTGAACTCTGTGTGTGTGTGTGTGTGTGTGCTAGCACGTGGAATTCTGTGTGTGTTAGCATGTGGAACTATGTGTGCGTGTTAGCACGTGTATCTGTGTGTGTGTGTTAGCACGTGGAACTCCTTGTGTGTGTTGTTGTCACATGGAACTCTGTGTGTGTTTGTCTGTGTTAGCTTGTGGAACTGTGTGTGTGTGTGTGTGTGTGTGTATTAGCAAGTGGAACTCTGTGTGTGTGTGTGTGTATCAGCACGTTGAACTCTGTGCGTGTGCGTGTGTGTGTGTTAGCACGTGTAACTGTGTGTGTCTGCGTGTGTTAGCATGTGGAACTGTGTGTGTGTGTGTCTGTGTGTGTTAGCACGTGAAACTCTGTGCGTGTGTCTGTGTTAGCACATGGAACTGTGTGTGTGTATAAGCAAGTGGAACTGACTGTGTGTGTGTGTGTGTGTGTGTGTGTGTATTAGTACGTGGAACTCTGTGTGTGTGTGTGTTAGCTTGTGGAACAGTGTGTGTGTGTGTGTTAGCACGTGGAACTCTGCATGTGTATGTGTTAGCACTTGGAACTGTGTGTGTGTGTTAGCATGTGGAACTCTTTGTTTGTGTGTTTTAGCATGTGGAAGTCTTTGTGTGTGTTAGCACGTGAAACTCTGTGTGTATGTGTGTTAGCACGTGGAACTGTTGTGTGTGTGTGTGTGTGTGTGTGTGTGTGTGTGTGTATTAGCACGTTGAACTCTGTGCGCGCGTGTGTGTGTTGGCACATGCAACTCTGTGTGTGTGTTAGCACATGGAACTGTGTGTGTTAGCACTTGGAACTCTGTGTGTGTGTTAGCACGTAGAACTCTTTGTTTGTGTGTTTTAGCATGTGGAAGTCTTTGTGTGTGTTAGCACGTGAAACTCTGTGTGTATGTGTGTTAGCACGTGGAACTGTGTGTGTGGTTGCACGTGGAACTCTGTGTGTGTTAGCACGTGGAACTGTGTGTGTGTTAGCATGTGGAACTCAGTGTGTGTGTGTTAGCATGTGGAACTCAGTGTGTGTGTTAGAATGTGGAACTGTGTGTGTGTGTGTGTGTGTGTGTGTGTGTGTGTGAGTGTGTTAGCATGTGGAACTGTGTGTGTGTTAGCACGTGGAAATCTGTTTATGTGTTTTAGCACGTGGAACTCTGAATGTGTGTATGCTAACACGTGGAACTCTGTGTGTGTGTGTGTGTGTGTGTGTGTGTTGGCACGTGCAACTCTGTGTGTGTGTGTTTTAGCATGTGGAAGTCTTTGTGTGTGTTAGCACGTGAAACTCTGTGTGTATGTGTGTTAGCACGTGGAACTGTGTGTGTGTTAGCACGTGGAAATCTGTTTATGTGTTTTAGCACGTGGAACTCTGAATGTGTGTATGCTAACACGTGGAACTCTGTGTGTGTGTGTGTGTGTGTGTGTGTGTTGGCACGTGCAACTCTGTGTGTGTGTGTTTTAGCATGTGGAAGTCTTTGTGTGTGTTAGCACGTGAAACTCTGTGTGTATGTGTGTTAGCACGTGGAACTGTGTGTGTGTGTGTGTTAGCATGTGGAAATCTGTGTATGTGTTTTAGCACGTGGAACTCTGAATGTGTGTATGCTAACACGTGGAACTCTGTGTGTGTGTGTGTGTGTGTGTTGGCACGTGCAACTCTGTCTGTGTGTGTTAGCACATGGAACTGTGTGTGTGTGTGTGTGTGTGTGTGTGTTAGCATGTGGAACTGTGTTGTGTGTGTGTGTGCGTGTTAGCACGTGTATCTGTGTGTGTGTGTTAGCACGTAGAACTCCTTGTGTGTGTTGTTGGCACAAGGAACTCTGTGTGTGTTTGTCTGTGTTAGCATGTGGAACTGTGTGTGTGTACTAGCAAGTGGAACTCTGTGTGTGTGTGTGTTAGCATGTGGAACTGTGTGTGTGTGTTAGCATGTGGAACTGTGTGTGTGCGTTAGCACGTGGAACTGTGTGTGTGTGTTAGCACGTGGAACTCTGTGTGTGTGTGTTAGCACGTGGAATTCTGTGTGTGTTAGCATGTGGAACTCTGTGTATGTGTTTTAGCACGTGGAACTTGAATGTGTGTATGCTAACACGTGGAACTCTGTGTGTGTGTGTGTGTGTGTGTGTTGGCACGTGCAACTCTGTGTGTGTGTGTTTTAGCATGTGGAAGTCTTTGTGTGTGTTAGCACTTGAAACTCTGTGTGTATGTGTGTTAGCACGTGGAACTGTGTGTGTGGTTGCACGTGGAACTCTGTGTGTGTGTTAGCACGTGGAACTGTGTGTGTTAGCTTGTGGAACTCAGTGTGTGTGTTAGCATGTGGAACTCAGTGTGTGTGTTAGCATGTGGAACTGTGTGTGTGTGTGTGTGTGTGTGTGTGTGTGTGTGTGTGTGTGTGTGTTAGCATGTGGAACTGTGTGTGTGTGTTAGCATGTGGAAATCTGTGTATGTGTTTTAGCACGTGGAACTCTGAATGTGTGTATGCTAACACGTGGAACTCTGTGTGTGTGTGTGTGTGTGTGTTGGCACGTGCAACTCCGTGTGTGTGTGTTAGCACGTGGAACTGTGTGTGTGTGTGTGTGTGTGTGTGTGTGTGTGTGTGTTAGCATGTGGAACTGTGTTGTGTGTGTGTGTGCGTGTTAGCACGTGTATCTGTGTGTGTGTGTTAGCACGTAGAACTCCTTGTGTGTGTTGTTGGCACAAGGAACTCTGTGTGTGTTTGTCTGTGTTAGCATGTGGAACTGTGTGTGTGTACTAGCAAGTGGAACTCTGTGTGTGTGTGTGTTAGCATGTGGAACTGTGTGTGTGTGTTAGCATGTGGAACTGTGTGTGTGTGTTAGCACGTGGAACTGTGTGTGTGTGTTAGCACGTGGAACTCTGTGTGTGTGTGTTAGCACGTGGAATTCTGTGTGTGTTAGCATGTGGAACTCTGTGTATGTGTTTTAGCACGTGGAACTCTGAATGTGTGTATGCTAACACGTGGAACTCTGTGTGCGTGTGTGTGTGTGTGTTGGCACGTGCAACTCTGTGTGTGTGTGTTTTAGCATGTGGAAGTCTTTGTGTGTGTTAGCACGTAGAACTCCTTGTGTGTGTTGTTGGCACAAGGAACTCTGTGTGTGTTTGTCTGTGTTAGCATGTGGAACTGTGTGTGTGTACTAGCAAGTGGAACTCTGTGTGTGTGTGTGTGTTAGCATGTGGAACTGTGTGTGTGTGTTAGCATGTGGAACTGTGTGTGTGTGTTAGCATGTGGAACTGTGTGTGTGTGTTAGCATGTGGAACTGTGTGTGTGTGTTAGCACGTGGAACTGTGTGTGTGTGTTAGCACGTGGAACTGTGTGTG